>NC_088235.1:97516197-97526852 GCF_036934945.1 Oncorhynchus masou masou
CACCTGTAGTACCTTTTGAGGATCTGGGGACCCAAACCAAATATTTTTAGTCTTCTGATGGAGAAAAGGTTTTGTCGTGCCCTTTTCACGACTGTCTTGGTGTTTTTGGACCATGATAGTTCGTTGGTGATGTGGACACCAAGGAACTTGAAACTCTCGACCCGCTCCACTACAGCTCCGTCGATGTTAACTTCTTGGTGACAGGGTGGCAGTATTGAGTAGCTTTGATGAATAAGGTGCCCAGAATAAACCGCCTGCTACTCTGTCCCAGATGCTAAAATATGCATATTATTAGTAGTATTGGATAGAAAACACTCTGAAGTTTCTAAAACTGTTTGAATGATGTCTGTGAGTATGACATAACTCATATGGCAGGCAAAAACCTGAGAGAAATCCAACCAGGAAGTGAGACAACTGAGGTTTGTAGTTTGCAGAATCTAGTAGCCATCGCTAATCTAAAGGCAAATGCTAACCCTACTGTCATAGTGACTGGGCAGGCTCTAGTAGCCATCGCTAATCTAAAGGCAAATGCTAACCCTACTGTCATAGTGACTGGGCAGGCTCTAGTAGCCATCGCTAATCCAAAGGCAAATGCTAACCCTACTGTCATAGTGACTGGGCAGGCTCTAGTAGCCATCGCTAATCCAAAGGCAAATGCTAACCCTACTGTCATAGTGACTGGGCAGGCTCTAGTAGCCATCGCTAATCCAAAGGCAAATGCTAACCCTACTGTCATAGTGACTGAGCAGGCTCTAGTAGCCATCGCTAATCTAAAGGCAAATGCTAAGCCTCCTCTGCTCTGGTCTGTTAAAGTGAATGTGCAGGCTCTAGTAGCCATCACTAAGTTAAAGGCTAATGCTAAATATAATTTTCCGTTCTATAGTGAATCAGCAAAACCTAGTAGACAGCACCAAGCTAAAGGACATCACTAACCCTTGTCTCCTCTGATGTTGTAGCAAATGGAATCTGCAGGGCTAATGTAGGGGTGTCTTATCAGGGCCTGCAGGACAGACCGGGCATTTACAGCTGGCGTCAAGTCAATGGGAAAGCTCCAAGGCAGTGCTAGACTATCACCGCTTATACATTATGTAGTTCAGACATGCCATCCAGGAAGATGAGGAGCGGGAGGGATGGAAGGAGGGAGGAAGCTGGGGAGGGATGGAGGGAGGGAGGAAGCCAGGGAGGGATAACATTAGCCCTGATTTGCACGCAGTTTGAGCTGCATAGGGAAATTAGCACATTTACCCAACCATGCAGAAAGATGTAGGCCTACATAGACACTCATTCTGAGTCAGAGTAGAAGACAATAATTATGGAGGCAGATAAAGTGCTTTCATTGGTCAGAGAGAGAAGATGGAGAGAGAAACAGCGAGAGAGGTAGAGATATGGAGAGTGAGAGAGAGAGAGCAGAAGGATTGTGACAGTGGTGAGAGAGAGGGAGCATAGAAAGAGAGAGTGAACGGGAGCTGAGAGAGATAGTCAGAGAGAGAAAGAGAGAGAGAGTGAAAGGGAGCTGACAGAGATAGTCAGAGAGAGAGTGAAAGGGAGCTGAGAGAGATAGTCAGAGAGAGAGTGAAAGGGAGCTGAGAGAGATAAAGAGAGCGAAAGCGAGAGAGAGTGAAAGGGAGCTAAGAGATAGTCAGAGAGAGAAAGGGAGAGAGAGAGAAAGGGAGCTGAGGGAGATAGTCGGAGAGAGAAAGAGAGAGAGAGAGTGAAAGGGAGCTGAGAGAGATAGTCAGAGAGAGAAAGGGAGAGAGAGAGAAAGGGAGCTGAGGGAGATAGTCAGAGAGAGAAAGGGAGAGAGAGATGCATGTAATGAGAAGCCAATGTCTTTATATTAGAGCTAAGTGCAGTTAGAGAGCAGGAATAGCCTCTGCAGTACAGCTCATTGTGTGTGTGTGTGTGTGTGTGTGTGTGTGTGTGTGTGTGTGTGTGTGTGTGTGTGTGTGTGTGTGTGTGTGTGTGTGTGTGTGTGTGTTGACATGTATGTATGCCTGTCTGTGTGCACATGTTAAAGACATGTTATGTGTGGGCTAGGCTGAATGGTTTCGATGTCTGTGTCAAAAGTGGTTGTGTCTCTGTTGGCTGTGTTTTTAGACCTGTTTGTATTGTGTAGCGAAGGGAGTGTTAGTGTGTGGGTGTGTTGTTTTATGGTATGTCCTGTCTGTCTCTGGGTTGTGACTACCAGGAAGCAGGATCGATCTCCCTCTCTCTGAAACAGTCACTCAGTTCAAACACATAACCGCGCTTCTCCCCCTGTACAGTTCTCTCTTTTTACCATCTCTTTCACTCTCTCTATGTCTCTCTCTTTCTGTGTGTGTTGTGTGTGTGTGTGTGCCTCGTACACAGACTTCCTCTGTCTCTCTACCGTACATCTCTACACAGTCTCTGTCTCTCTACCGTCCATCTCTCTACACAGTCACTGTCTCTCTACCGTCCATCTCTCTACACAGTCACTGTCTCTCTACCGTCCATCTCTCTACACAGTCACTGTCTCTGTCTCTACCGTCCATCTCTCTACACTGTCTCTGTCTCTACCGTCCATCTCTCTACCGTCCATCTCTGTCTCTACACAGTCACTGTCTCTGTCTCTACCGTCCATCTCTCTACACAGTCACTGTCTCTGTCTCTACCGTCCATCTCTCTACACAGTCACAGTCTCTGTCTCTACACAGTCCATCTCTCTACACAGTCACAGTCACTGTCTCTACCGTCCATCTCTCTACACAGTCACTGTCTCTGTCTCTACCGTCCATCTCTCTACACAGTCACAGTCTCTGTCTCTACCGTCCATCTCTCTACACAGTCACTGTCTCTGTCTCTACCGTCCATCTCTCTACACAGTCACAGTCTCTGTCTCTACCGTCCATCTCTCTACACAGTCACTGTCTCTGTCTCTACCGTCCATCTCTCTACACAGTCACTGTCTCTGTCTCTACCGTCCATCTCTCTACACAGTCACTGTCTCTGTCTCTACCGTCCATCTCTCTACACAGTCACTGTCTCTCTACCGTCCATCTCTCTACACAGTCACTGTCTCTGTCTCTACCGTCCATCTCTCTACACAGTCACTGTCTCTCTACCGTCCATCTCTCTACACAGTCACTCTCTGTCTCTGTCCATCTCTCTACACAGTCACTGTCTCTCTATCTCTCTACACAGTCACATGTCTCTGTCTCTGTCCGTCCATCTCTCTACACAGTCACTGTCTCTGTCCATCTCTCTACACCGTCCATCTCTCTACACAGTCACTGTCTCTCTCTACTGTCCGTCCATCTCTCTACACAGTCACTGTCTCTCTACCGTCCATCTCTCTACCGTCCATCTCTCTACACAGTCCATCTCTCACAGTCACTCTCTGTCCATCTCTCTACACAGTCACTGTCTCTCTACCGTCCATCTCTCTACACAGTCACTGTCTCTCTACCGTCCATCTCTCTACACAGTCACTGTCTCTGTCTCTACCGTCCATCTCTCTACACAGTCACTGTCTCTCTACCGTCCATCTCTCTACACAGTCACTGTCTCTCTACCGTCCATCTCTCTACACAGTCACTGTCTCTCTACCGTCCATCTCTCTACACAGTCACTGTCTCTGTCTACCGTCCATTTCGCTACACAGTCACATTCTCTGTCTCTACCGTCCATCTCTCTACACAGTAACTGTCACTGTCTCTACCGTCCATCTCTCTACACAGTCACTGTCTCTCTACCGTCCATCTCTCTACACAGTCACTGTCTCTGTCTCTGTCTCTACCGTCCATCTGTCTCTGTCTCTACCGTCCATCTCTCTACACAGTCACTGTCTCTCTACCGTCCATCTCTCTACACAGTCACTGTCTCTGTCTCTGTCTCTACCGTCCATCTCTCTACACAGTCACTGTCTCTCTACACACACAGTCACTGTCTCTCTACCATCCATCTCTCTACACAGTCACTGTCTCTGTCTCTACTGTCCATCTCTCTACACAGTCACTGTCTCTCTACCGTCCATCTCTCTACACAGTCACTGTCTCTGTTTCTACTGTCCATCTCTTTTACACAGTCACTGTCTCTGTCTCTACCGTCCATCTCTACACAATCACAGTCTCTGTCTCTACCGTCCATCTCTACACAGTTCTTCTTTTCTCTACCGTCCATCTCTCTACACAGTCTCTGTTAATCTGCCTGTCCATCTCTCTACACAGTCACTGTCTCTGTCTCTACTGTCCATCTCTGTCTCTTGCACACCTCTTCTTACTGTCCAACTCTTTACACAGTCACTGTCTCTCTACCGTCCATCTCTCTACACAGTCACTGTCTCTCTACCGTCCATCTCTCTACACAGTCACTGTCTCTGTCCATCTACACAGTCACTGTCTCTCTACACAGTCCATCTCTCTACACAGTCTCTGTCTCTACCGTCCATCTCTCTACACAGTCACTGTCTCTCTTGTCCATCTCTCTACACAGTCACTGTCTCTCTCTACTGTTTCTCTCTACACAGTCACTGTCCATCCATCTCTTACAGTCACTTTATTTTACCTTTATTTCTACACAGTCACTGTCTCTGTCTCTCTAGAACAAATCTCTTACACAGTCACTGTCACTGTCTCTAGTCCATCACACAGTCACTGGGTTAATCTACCGTTCTTCTCTCTACACAGTCACAGTCTCTGTCTCTGTTCTTCTCTGTACACAGTCACTGTCTCTCTACCGTCCATCTCTCTACACAGTAACTGTCACTGTCTCTACCGTCCATCTCTCTACAAAGTCAACGCTCTATGTCTCTCCTTTCTGTGTGTGTTGTGTGTGTGTGTGCCTCTGCACAGACTTCCTCTGTCTCTCTTCCATCCATCTCACTGTCTCTGTCTCTCTACCGTCCATCTCTCTACACAGTCACAGTCTCTGTCTCTACCGTCCATCTCTCTACACAGTCACTGTCTCTCTTGTCCATCTCTCTACACAGTCACTCTGTCTCTGTCTCTCTACCGTCCATCTCTACACTGTCTCTGTCTCTCTTCCATCCATCTCTACAATGTCTCTGTCTCTACTGTCCATCTCTCTACACAGTCACAGTCTCTGTCTCTGTCTCTCTTCCATCCATCTCTACAGTCTGTCTCTGTCTCTACCGTCCAATCTCTCTACACAGTCACTGTCTCTGTCTACCGTCCATCTCTCTATACAGTCATTGTCTCTGTCTCTGTCTCTACTCTCCATCTCTCTACACAGTCATTGTCTCTGTCTCTACCGTCCATCTCTCTACACAGTCATTGTCTCTGTCTCTGTCTCTACCATCCATCTCTCTACACTGTCTCTGTCTCTACCGTCCATCTCTCTACACAGTCACTGTCTCTGTCTCTACCGTCAATCTCTCTACACAGTCACTGTCTCTGTCTCTACCGTCAATCTCTCTACACAGTCATTGTCTCTGTCTCTACCGTCCATCTCTCTACACAGTCACTGTCTCTGTCTCTGTCTCTACCGTCCATCTCTCTACACAGTCATTGTCTCTGTTTCTCTACCGTCCATCTCTCTACACAGTCATTGTCTCTGTTTCTCTACCGTCCATCTCTCTACACAGTCACTGTCTCTGTCTCTAGGCCTTCGTACATCAGCTGATATCTCAAAGTGCTGTACAGAAACTCAGCCTAAAACCCCAAACAGCAAGCAATGCAGGTGTAGAAGCATGGTGGCTAGGAAAAACTAGAAAGGCCAAAACCTAGGAAGAAACCTAGAGAGGAACCAGGCTATGTGGGGTGGACAGTCCTCTTCTGGCTGTGCCGGGTGGAGATTATAACAGAACATGGCCAAGATGTTCAAATGTTCATAAATGACCAGCATGGTCGAATAATAATAAGGCAGAACAGTTGACACTGGAGCAGCAGCACAGCCAGGTGGACTGGGGACAGCAAGGAGTCATCATGTCAGGTAGTCCTGGGGCATGGTCCTAGGGCTCAGGTCCTCCGAGAGAGAGAAAGAAAGAGAGAAGGAGAGAATTAGAGAACGCACACTTAGATTCACACAGGACACCGAATAGGACAAGAGAAGTACTCCAGATATAACAAACTGACCCTAGCCCCCGACACATAAACTACTGCAGCATAAATACGGGAGGCTGAGACAGGAGGGGTCAGGAGACACTGTGGCCCCATCCGAGGACACCCCCAGACAGGGCCAAACAGGAAGGATATAACCCCACCCACTTTACCAAAGCACAGCCCCCACACCACTAGAGGGATATCTTCAACCACCAACTTACCATCCTGAGACAAGGCTGAGTATAGCCCACAAAGATCTCCACCACGGCACAACCCAAGGGGGGGCGCCAACCCAGACAGGATAACCACATCAGTGAATCAACCCACTCAGGTGACGCACCCCTTCCAGGGACGGCATGAGAGAGCCCCAGTAAGCCAGTGACTCAGCCCCTGTAATAGGGTTAGAGGCAGAGAATCCCAGTGGAAAGAGGGGAACTGGCCAGGCAGAGACAGCAAGGGCGGTTCGTTGCTCCAGAGCCTTTCCGTTCACCTTCCTACTCCTGTGCCAGACTACACTCAATCATATGACCCACTGAAGAGATGAGTCTTCAGTAAAGACTTAAAGGTTAAGACCGAGTTTGCGTCTCTGACATGGGTAGGCAGCCCACTCCATAAAAATTGAGCTCTATAGGGGAAAGCCCTGCCTCCAGCTGTTTGCTTAGAAATTCAAGGGACAATTAGGAGACCTGCGTCTTGTGACCGTAGCGTACGTATAGGTATGTACGGCAGGACCAAATCAGAGAGATAGGTAGGAGCAAGCCCATGTAATGCTTTGTAGGTTAGCAGTAAAACCTTGAAATCAGACCTTGCTCCTTGAAATCAGCCCATCTCTCTACACAGTCACTGTCTCTGTCTCTACCGTCCATCTCTCTTCACAGTCACTGTCTCTACCGTCCATCTCTCTACACAGTCACTGTCTCTGTCTACCGTCCATCTCTCTACACTGTCTCTGTCTCTACCATCCATCTCTCTACACAGTCATTGTCTCTGTCTATACCGTCCATCTCTCTACACAGTCATTGTCACTGTCTCTACCGTCCATCTCTCTACACAGTCACTGTCTCTGTCTCTACCGTCCATCTCTCTACACAGTCACTGTCTCTACCGCCCATCTCTCTACACAGTCACTGTCTCTATTGTCCATCTCTCTACACAGTCATTGTCTCTGTTTCTCTACTGTCCATCTCTCTACACAGTCATTGTCTCTGTCTACCGTCCATCTCTCTACACAGTCATAGTCTCTGTCTCTACCGTCCATCTCTCTACACAGTCATTGTCTCTGTCTACCGTCCATCTCTCTATACAGTCATTGTCTCTGTCTCTGTCTCTACCGTCCATCTCTCTACACAGTCATTGTCTCTGTCTCTACCGTCCATCTCTCTACACAGTCATTGTCTCTGTCTACCGTCCATCTCTCTACACTGTCTCTGTCTCTAAAGTCCATCTCTCTACACAGTCATTGTCTCTGTCTCTACCGTCCATCTCTCTACACTGTCTCTGTCTCTACCGTCCATCTCTCTACACAGTCACTGTCTCTGTCTCTAACGTCCATCTCTCTACACAGTCATTGTCTCTGTCTCTACGGTCCATCTCTCTACACAGTCACAGTCTCTGTTTCTACCGTCCATCTCTCTACACAGTCACTGTCTCTGTCTCTACCGTCCATCTCTCTACACAGTCACTGTCTCTGTCTCTACCGTCCATCTCTCTACACAGTCACTGTCTCTGTCTCTACCGTCCATCTCTCTACACAGTCACTGTCTCTGTCTCTACCGTCCATCTCTCTACACAGTCACTGTCTCTGTCTCTACCGCCCATCTCTCTACACAGTCACTGTCTCTGTCTCTACCGTCCATCTCTCTACACAGTCACTGTCTCTGTCTCTACCGTCCATCTCTCTACACAGTCACTGTCTCTGTCTCTACCGTCCATCTCTCTACACAGTCACTGTCTCTGTCTCTACCGCCCATCTCTCTACACAGTCACTGTCTCTGTCTCTACCGTCCATCTCTCTACACAGTCACTGTCTCTACCATCCATCTCTCTACACAGTCACTGTCTCTGTCTCTACCGTCCATCTCTCTACACTGTCTCTGTCTCTACCGTCCATCTCTCTACACAGTCACTGTCTCTACCATCCATCTCTCTACACAGTCACTGTCTCTACCATCCATCTCTCTACACAGTCACTGTCTCTGTCTCTACCGCCCATCTCTCTACACAGTCACTGTCTCTACCATCCATCTATCTAAACAGTCACTGTCTCTACTGTTTTCCCTGAATAGATCACTTCACTCTGACTGATTCTTCAAATGTCTATCTCTGGGGAACTCCAATGCTGGGTCTTTTAAACAATTGACTTAACCTAGTGTGTGTGTGTGTGTGTGTGTGTGTGTGTGTGTGTGTGTGTGTGTCAGGACATTTGGCGTGGGACATTTGACCTCCAGCCTTCTAATTTACTAAGTAATTTATTAAGAAATTTACCAGACTAATGCATTGGGTGCGTAGCCTGATTAGGGCGTCCACCACTGTGCTCAGAATGACAGAAATCCCTTTTAGATTATGGTAATTCATCTTAACAGAACATTCAAGTTGAGGGTGCAACGGCGTGCATCCTTCTTACTGAATTCCAATGTACACTTTGAAGATGTTAGAATAACTGTCCTCATTTACTTTTTTCAGCTAACAAGACGAGTAACAAACAGCAAAATCACTAGCCTATGTCAATCTACTTTCCCCCATAGTAAAAAAGTTGACCTATTATATTGGTCAGCTTGTCGTTCTGTGCGAGAAAGAAACAGCCTATTTCAAACAGACTCTGGGACGGTTGTGGGACAATAGATCCCAGATTCATACAACCACTAGGCCTTGGATACATACAAAAAACATTCAAAACAATGAGTCTGATGCAACAGATCAGAACAATTTGCTTTTAACTGCCTCCAGCTCATTGCAAAGTGGTGTGTGACGCACTGAAGCCTGCCTAGTTGTCCATGCACTTGAATGGTGAATGAGAAGCAAGCTTTTTTTAAATTGTGGCCATCGAAGCGTTTTTTATGCAATTTAATTCAGAATTGTTGTGCAATGATTGGGCTTATGAAAGCACGTTTCACTCCAGCGGAAACAACAAGCTGTTTGATGAGTTGTAACAGCAGCTTTCGACTGATATTTAAATCAAAGCGTAGGCTAAAATGAATTTTCTCAATGCGAACTGGCGGCAATTTTATTTATATTTCTTTGCCGGCAGTTACCGGCTAACGGAAACCCTGGTGTGTGTGTGCGCGTTTGTGCCTGTCTGTCAATGTCGCTCAGGATAACCTAACACTAAATCCAATTAATAAAACAAAACTGTTTTGTCAGGAGCAGTGGAGTGGAATGTCTAAATGTGTCCACACACACACACACACACACACACACACACACACACACACACACACACACACACACACACACACACACACACACACACACACACACACACACACACACACACACACACACACACACACACACACACACGTCCCAGGGGGTTATTCCACTAGAGGACTGTAATTACCTGAGGTCACACATGACATTCTCATTAACTGGCCAACTGATAATAACTGATAATCTACACTACAGCATCCCTCAGAGAACAGTTGACTGGGAGGTAGAAATACACTATATATACAAAAGTATGTGGACACCCATTCAAATGAGTGTGTTTGTCTATTTCAGCCACACCTGTTGCTGACAGGTTTATAACATTGAGCACACAGCCATGCAATCTCCATAGACAAACATTTGCAGTGGAATCGACTTATTGAAGAGCGCAGTGACTTTCAACGTCATAAGATATCACCTTTTCAACAAGTCAGTTCTTCAAATTTCTGCCCTGCTAGAGCTGCCCCGGTCAACTGTAAGTGCTGTTATTGTGAAGTGGAAATGTCAAGGAGCAACAATGGCTCAACCATAAAGTAGTAGGCCACACACGCTCACAAAACGGGACTACCGAGTGCTAAAACACATAGTGCGTATAAATTCGCCTGTCCTCGGTTGCAACACTCACAACAGAGTTCCAAACTGCCTCCGCAAGCAGGAGTTTCATGAAATAGGATTCCATGGCCGAACAGCCACAAACAAGCCTAAGATCACCATGTGCAATGCCAAGCGTTGGCTGGAGGGGTGTAAATCTCACCGCCTTTGTACTCTGGAGCAGTGGAAACGCTTTCTCTGGAGTGATGAATCATGCTTTGCCAACTGGCAGTCCTACGGACGAATTTGTGTTTGGTGGATGCCAACGCTACCTGCCCCAATGCATAGTGCCAACTGTAAGGTGTCCACATACTTTTGATCATGTAGTGTACTATCAAAAAGAGTATGAAGTGAACACACACACTCACGTGCGTACACACTCACGTATACACACACACACACGCACAAACTCTCACCAGCTTTCTCTCAGCCAGATTGTGTCCCTCGTCTCTCCCGTCAGACTCCTGCTCTTTGATGTGATGACTGGTGTTTCTGGAAGTACAAATAACATTTTCGGTCTCAGACGTATTCATTTCCAGCCACCATCACAATACTATTACACACGTACTTACAGTACTACTCAATTACACACACATGATCCAGAGACATAGTAACCCATGA
>NC_088235.1:97526952-97624452 GCF_036934945.1 Oncorhynchus masou masou
GGGCTAAACAAACGTATATAACCCCACCCTAACAACCAAACAAGGAACAGGTGAAACCAATTAGACAAAACCAAACGAACACAGAACAAAGGATCGGTGGCAGCTAGTAGACCGGCGACGACGACCGCCGAGCGCCACCTGAACCAGAAGGGGAGCCAACGTCGGTACTATTCGTGACAGAGAGAAAGATTTATTTCAGCTTTTACTTCTTTCATCACATTCCCTGTGGGTCAGAAGTTTACATACACTCAATTAGTATTTGGTAGCATTGTCTTTGAATTGTTTCACTTGGGCCAAACTTTTTGGGTAGCCTTCCACAAGCATTCCACAATAAGTTGGGTGAATTTTGGCCCATTCCTCCTGACAGAGCTGGTGTAACTGAGTCAGGTTTGTAGGCCTCCTTGCTCGCACATGCTTTTTCAGTTCTCCCCACACATTTTCTATAGGATTGAGGACAGGGCTTTGTGAAGGCCACTACAATACCTTGACTTTGTTGTCCTTAAGCCATTTTGTCACAACTTTGAAAGTATGCTTGGGGTCATTGTCCATTTGGAAGACCCATTTGCGACCAAGCTTTAAATTCCTGTCTGATGTCTTGAGATGTTGCTTCAATATATCTACATACTTTTTAGGTCCTCATGATGCCATCTATTTTGTGAAGTGCACCAGCCCCTCCTGCAAAAAAGCACCCCCACAACATGATGCTGATTCACGGTTGGGATGGTGTTCTTCGGCTTACAAGCCTCCCCATGTTTTCCTCCAAACATAACGATGGTCATTATGGCCAAACAGTTCTATTTTTGTTTCCTCAGACAATAGGACATTTCTCCAAAAAGTACATTCTTTGTCCCCATGTGCAGTTGCAAACCGTAGTCTGGCTTTTTTATGGCGGTTTTGGAGCCGTGGCTTTTTCCTTGCTGAGCGGCCTTTCAAATATAGATATAGGACTCGTTTTACTGTGTATATAGTATGTTCATCTCTCGGAGACAGAACACATCTCCTTCCTGAGCGGTATGACGGCTGCGTGGACTGATGGTGTTTATACTAGTGTACTATTGTTTGTACAGATGAACGTGGTACCTTCAGGCGTTTGAAAATTGCTCCCAAGGATGAACCAGGTCTACAATTGTCACGATCTTCCTCCTCTTCATCTGAGAAGAATCAGAGGACCAAAATGCGGCGTGGTATGTGTTCATGATGAATGTTTAATTAAAGAAAGAACTGAACACTGAATACAAAAACAATAAACAAATAAAGACCGTGAAGCTGTCATCAGGACTGTGCTGACACAAACAACTAACATAGACAATCACCCACAAACCCCAACACCAAACAGGCTACCTAAATATGGTTCCCAATCAGAGACAATGACTAACACCTGCCTCTGATTGAGAACCATGTCAGGCCAAACACAGAAACAGATGAACTAGACACACAACATAGAATGCCCACTCAGATCACACCCTGACCAAACAAAACATGGAAACATACAAAGCAAACTATTCTCAGGGTGTGACAACAATATTCTTTCTGAGGTCTTGGCTAATTTCTTTAGATTTTCCCATGATGTCAAGCAAAGAGGCACTGAGTTTGAAGGTAGGCCTTGAAATACATCCACATGTACACCTCCAATTGACTCAAATGATGTCAATTAGCCTTTCAGAAGCTTCTAAATCCATAACATCATTTTTTTTTACATTTTCCAAGTAGTTTAAAGGCACAGTCAACTTAGTGTATGTAAACTTCTGAGCCACTGCAATTGTGATACAGTGAATTATAAGTGAAATAATCCGTCTGTAAACAATTGTTGGAAAAATTACTTTTATCATGCACAAAGTAGATGTCCTAGCCGACTTGCCAAAACTATAGTTTGTTCACAAGAAATTTGTGGAGTGGTTGAAAAACGAGTTTTAATGACTCCAACCTAAGTGTATGTAAACTTCCGACTTCAACTGTATGTATGTATTTTGTTGTTCTAGTGGGGACAATACCATTAGTACTTTACATTTTTTTAAATTATATATATATATATATGTTTGAATGTTTTTTTGCAGAAATCTCTCCAGCATTTCTTGGTTGCTAAAATTCTAATAGTTCACTTAATTTCAGTTTAAAACACTGAAATATATTTTCAATAACCAACATTATTATTTTTTCAGCTGTTTGAAGCTGGTGTATAAAACCAATATTAAAAGCAGAAACGAAAATTAACAGGAAGCATGGAAATAGTGTACATAGAAAATATCTACCGCTTCTTAGATTTGCTTTCCATGAAATGACAGCTCTATAACTCCCATTTCTACAGTGGTTCCTCCTTTAAAACTTGCGAGCTTACACCGCAGGTCTTAGAGGTACCCAGCGTCACCGTTTCATTGCTCCAGACCACCACAAGGGGGAGTTAGAGCACTCATGCATTTGGGTCCCAAGGATTTTATATGACCAATCATATCAAGTGGTTCCAATGACGAATTTGACGTGGGCCACCCGTCCTTGGTGACTTCAGCAAAGATGGCTGACAAAACATTATGGGTAAGCAAATGTATGTAGTTATAACATCATAACGAGTCAAGCAAAACATGTACAATGAGAGGAATATTTTAGTTAATGTAGAGACAAACTACTATGTATATTTTTTTGTCATAAAGTTAATTTACGAAAATCACTATTTAGCAAGTTTTTTTCAGCCATATCCAATACCAGGTGTATCAAACTCACTTCATTATAGTAAGCAGGGAGCAGGTTTCAACATTCTAGCCCGACGTCCAGCACGCTACTGACTGTGCCCAAATGTATTAATTGTGGTTGGGGCCGATTGTGGCTAAAAACATGTCATCAATTTAACATGTGAAAGGGGAAAAATAATAATTATTATTAGTTTTTCACAAGCGTAGCAGGATGGGCTATTAACTGAACAATAAACTATTCAACCTTTACTAAAAAATTCTAATAGCTGAGCTATTAGGTATAATAGGTATAAACATTGGTATAATCCCTGCTATTACTTCTGGTTTCAATAATTACTGCCTTCAATAAGGTCAATAAAATAATTTAGGAATAACAGTAACAGGGAAAACTCCTTTAGTAAATCCCACATCTGTCACTCCTTTTAACCATAACATCTCTGGTATCCCTGTCTCTAGCTTGAAACTTTCTCTCTGCTCTCGCTCTCGTTGTCTCTGTCTCTATCTTGCTCTTTCTGTCTCTCTCTATCTTGCTCTCTGTCACTTTCTTCTTCTTTCTTTACACTTGCCCTCTTGCTTTCTTTTCCGGGCTAACCCTCGACCTGATGTTTCCCTTGATTATCTCCACACGTCTTATGTATCTGCTTTATCATAGTTTCTAGTTTATCTACATCTAGGCGCCCTTCAAAACCGTACTTCTTCCTCCGCATAGATTTGAATTTGTCTACGTCTTGACGTTCTTCAAACCCATACTTCTTTTGCCTCTTAGGTCCATAATATTCCATAATGTTCCTTAGACTCCATATACCTTTTGTCCCCGGTTAATCCCGGGACTTCCTTTGAGGATTTACCACTCCTGTTTTCTTGGTGAGTTTAGACGATCTCATACGGAGTAGGGTTTATCTTTATTTAAGATCTTACCGCCGCCGTCCTTTTGTTCTAAATGACTCTTGGTAGGTTTAGACTTTCTCATACAAAGTAGGGTTTATCTTTTACTTAAGATTTTACCTCCGCCGTCCTTTTGAATAGTTCTAAATGATCTCATACATTAAAGGAAGTTCCAAACTTCCTCAACACAGATACCACTCATCCTTGGTTAACTTACTGTTATTATACTTAAATCTTCCCATTGTTAGTAAATCCTCTCCTTTGTTCCCTTGGAACTAGGAATAATCACTGATATGACTTTTGACAGATTATTAGGTCTCACACGTGGGCGAGTTATTTTCTTTGTGACTCTTGACTGATTAATATGTCTATCTCTATAATAGACTATTAGGTCTCACACGTACACAAGTTATCACCTCTTATGACTTTTGACTGGTTAATATATCTATCTCACACGCACATAATTATTCCCCAGCCATATATACTCTTGACCAGTTTACTTTTAGGTCTCTGCTAATATACTCTTGACCAGTTAACTTTTAGGTCTCAATATTAACTAGTTTACATTGGTAGTGGCCACAGATACCTTGGGTCATTACGGACCCACTTACATTTGTTTGATTTTACGCCCAGCTTCCCCCCGTTTTCTATTTATCCAGATACTAATGCCTCAAACTTTCTCTAGATAAACGCCAAAAAATGGTACACCGGACGACAATCTATTTGTTGGATCACGAGTGGTAACTGTCCTTTCTACAGCAGACTAAAATACTATTTTATCTAATGCAGTTTTCAGATATTATCCCCCAAAGCCATGAATAAAGACTACTGACCTTATCCTTGCAGCTAATAATTCAGTGTAGGTTGGATCTCGTAACCGTTTTTGTTGTGTACCAGTTCGCCACCGGCCTGAAATGGACCCTCTATTTCAGAGGTTCAGGTCTTTAACTTACGGATCTCTGATCCGCCCGTGCACGGATTTCGGTGTTCCCATGGGACGACAGAAACAGGTATTGAGATCCGGCTCGAAGGACCAAGTTGTCACAAGAATTTTTATCCCAATGGTTCAACTCAACTATCATTATAGCTTTGACCAATTCCCAGAGGTTGTAAGGCCCTGGTTAATGAAGAATTAGACAAAGTCCCAGTCTGCAATAGATCAACACTTTATTCATTAGTATTCCACAATACTAACACATAGTTTCTCATTATCTTTTGCAAGCCATTTCTAACAGTTACTCCTAGGTTGGGGAGGCCTCTTTCCTGTTATTGGTTTCAGAGTTATCACAAATCGACAGTTCAGTTGGCCATGAATGTCTCAACTATACCCAGCTCATATTGCGAAATAGTAACACAATGGCCTAGTCAAACACATTATTGAGTTATGACCCTTAAAACTTCTTTGGGATAGGGGGCAGCATTTTCACTTTTGGATGAATAGCGTGCCCAGAGTGAACTGCCTCCTAGTCAGTCCCAGATACTAATATATGCATATTATTACACTCTGAAGTTTCTAAAACTGTTTTTTTGATGTCTGTGAGTATAACAGAACTCATATGGCAGGCAAAAACCTGAGAAGAAATCCAAACAGGAAGTGGGAAATCTGAGGTTTGTCGTTTTTGAACTCACCCCTATCGAATACACAGTGGGATATGGATAAAGTTGCACTTCCTAGGGCTTCCACTAGATGTCAACCGTCTTTAGAAACTTGAATGAGACTTCTACTGTGTTATGGAACCGGATGGGAGCTCTTTGAGTCAGTGGTCTGGCAGAGAGCCTTGTCCTGGTCACGCGCATTTCACATGATAGCGACCTGCGTTCCATGGCTTCTCTACAGACATAGGAATTCTCCGGTTGGAACTTTATTGAAGATTTATGATAACAACATCCTAAAGATATTATTATTCTGTTTAAGAATAGGCCCAATATTACATGGGCCTAGCCAATAACCCCAACTTTTAAAGGGAATAAAATCCCAGCAGGCATCACAAATGTTTGTTTAAATTCTTTCTGGTTACAGCTACGTTTTCTATCCAAAAATACCTTAAACCCTGTAACAAATTGCCTTGACAAATAGCATTTGTTTAATGCAATCTACCTCATGTTTAGTCATGCTATAGTGATTCCCTCTGAATCTGCACATTTTTTCAAAGCATCAAATTCAGGCCAGCAAAAATGTCATGGTAGCAAAAAATGATCTGACACCGATCTCATCAGTAACATGCCATTTTAATGCCACTAGACTGACCAAAAGGTGATCTAATCGGTAGAGAAACTGCTGCAGTTTGCTGCTGATCTGAAGCAGCGTCCATCTGAACTTGAGATTCTGTACTTGATATTGATTTACTTTGAGGCACGCAGTCAGGCTCCGACAGTGGTGCCCAGTGGTTGGTTGGTTAGGCTTGAGAAGAAATGGATGGAGTGTATGTGTGTCTACTACGTGTTTCCCCCGTGTGTGCGTACTACATGTTTGTGTGTGTGCTTGTGTGTGTATATTAAAGTGCGAGAGCAGCAGATTCTAGCCATGCATTTAACATGAGGCTGGACCGGAGCATCTTTAAATCTTTCATTACAGCCAGAGAGAGGGAGAAAGTCTGGTCTGTCTGCAGTTATCAGGAGTGTGTGTGTGTGCTTGCATGTGTGTTCGTGACATTTCATATGGCTCAGTATGTCTGTGTGTGTGTGGTGATGCTATGCTCAGTCTAAGCCGATCAATGAGCAGTAGGGTGGGGCAGACTCTCTTCCCAGGTCTAGCCTACCTGTCTGTCATCTTTCAGACTCTTTTCCCAGGTCTAGCCTACCTGTCTGTCATCTTTCAGACTCTCTTCCCAGGACAAGCCTACCTGTCTGTCATCTTTCAGACTCTCTTCCCAGGCCAAGCCTACCTGTCTGTCATCTTTCAGACTCTTTTCCCAAGTCTAGCCGACCTGTCTGTCATCTTTCAGACTCTTTTCCCAGGTCTAGCCTACCTGTCTGTCATCTTTCAGACTCTTTCCCCAAGTCTAGCCTAGGCCCTCTCTGTCATCTTTCAGACTCGTTTCCCAAGTCTAGCCGACCTGTCTGTCATCTTTCAGACTCTTTTCCCAGGTCTAGCCTACCTGTCTGTCATCTTTCAGACTCTTTTCCCAGGTCTAGCCTACCTGTCTGTCATCTTTCAGATTCTCTTCCCAGGCCTAGCTTACCTGTCTGTCATCTTTCAGACTCTTTCCCCAAGTCTAGCCTACCTGTCTGTCATCTTTCAGATTCTCTTCCCAGGTCTAGCCTACCTGTCTGTCATCTTTCAGACTCTTTTCCCAGGTCTAGCCTACCTGTCTGTCATCTTTCAGACTCTTTTCCCAGGTCTAGCCTACCTGTCTGTCATCTTTCAGACTCTCTTCCCAGGTCTAGCCTACCTGTCTGTCATCTTTCAGACTCTTTTCCCAGGTCTAGCCTACCTGTCTGTCATCTTTCAGACTCTCTTCCCAGGTCTAGCCTACCTGTCTGTCATCTTTCAGACTCTCTTCCCAGGCCTAGCCTACCTGTCTGTCATCTTTCAGACTCTCTTCCCAGGTCTAACCTACCTGTCTGTCATCTTTCAGATTCTCTTCCCAGGTCTTGCTTGTCTGTTTCTACAATGTTTTATGTCCTATTTTCCTACTTTCCCTGACCTATCTACTATCTGCCCATCTCATCTCTCTTCCCTACCTCTCTCTCTCTCTCTCTCTCTCTCTCTCTCTCTCCTCTCTCCCTCTCTCTCTCTCTCCCCCTCTCTCTCTCTCTCTCTCTCTCTCTCTCTCTCTCTCCCTCTCTCTTTTCTGCTTTTCTCTCTCTCTCTCTCCCCCTCTCTCTCTCTCTCTCTCTCTTTCTCTCTTTCTGCTTTTCTCTCTCCTATCTGCAGTAGGGCTCTACCGATATGGAATTTCTGTGTCGGTACCGATTTCAGGGAGGTAAAAGTCAACCATTACTGATACAGCTACCGATAAATTAGGTGGAATGACAAATTGTGCCCCAAAGGATTTACAGATACTTTAAAACAGGGATCGGCAATTGGCGGCCCCCTTTTGTAGGCCCGCAGACAATTTCACAAAAAGAATGTCATAAAAATATACAGTTGAAGTCGGAAGTTTGCATACACCTAGGTTGGAGTCATTAAAACTCATTTTTTCAACCACTCCACAAATCTCTTGTTAGCAAACTATAGTTTTAGCAAGTCGGTTAGGACATCTACTTTATGCATGACACAAGTAATTGTTTACAGATTTCACTTATAATTCACTGTACCCAATTCCAGTGGGTCAGAAGTTTACATATACTACGTTGACTGTACCTTTTAACAGCTTGGAAAATTCCAGAAAATGATTTCATCGCTTTAGAAGCTTCTGATGGGCTAATTGACATAATTTGAGTCAATTGAAGGTGTACCTGGTGTACCTGTATTTCAAGGCCTACCTTCAAAATCGGTGCCTCTTTGCTTGACATCATGGGAAAATCAAAATAAAGACCTCAGACAGAAAATTGTAGAACTCCACAAGTCCGGTTCATCCTTGGGAGCAATTTCCAAATGCCTGAAGATAACACGTTAATCTGTACGAACAATAGTATGCAAGTATAAACACCATGGGACCACGCAGCCATCATACTGCTCAGGAAGGAGACGCGTTATGTCTCCCAGAGATGAACGTACTATATCCACAGTAAAACGAGTCCTATATCGACATTTGAAAGGCCGCTCAACAAGGAAGAAGGAACTGCTCCAAAATCGCCATAAAAAAGCCAGACTACGGTTTGCAACTGCACATGGGGACACATAATGTACTTTTTGGAGAAATGTCCTCTGGTCTGAGGAAACAAAAATAGAACTGTTTGGCCATAATGACCATCGATATGTTTGGAGGAAAACATGGGGAGGCTTGTAAGCTCAAGAACACCATCCCAACCGTGAATCAGCATCATGTTGTGGGGGTGCTTTGCTGCAGGAGGGACTGGTGCACTTCACAAAATAAATGGCATCATGAGGAAGAAAAATTATATGGATATATTGAAGCAACATCTCAAGACATCAGTCCGGAAGTTAAAGCTTGGTCACAAATTTGGTCTTCCTAATGGACAATGACCCCTAGCATACTTCCAAAGTTGTGGCAAAATGGCTTAAGGACAACAAAGTCAAAGTATTGGAGTGGCCATCACAGGCCTACAAACCTGACTCAGTTACACCAGCTCTGTCAGGAGGAATGGGCCAAATTCACCCAACTTATTGTGGGGAGCTTGTGGAAGGCTACCCAAAATGTTTGACCCAAGTTAAACAATTTAAAGGCAATGCTACCAAATACTAATTGAGTGTATGTACACTTCTGACCCACTGGGAATGTGATGAAAGAAATAAAAGCTGAAATAAATAATTCTCTCTGCTATTATTCTGACATTTCACATTCTTAAAATGAAGTGGTGATCCTGACTTAAAACATGGAATTTTTTACCAGGATTAAATGTCAGGAATTGTGAAAAACTGAGTTTAAATGTATTTGGCTAAGGTGTATGTAGACTTCCGACTTCAACTGTAGATGTGGGTACGCAGAAGTTTACCTTCTTAGGTAAAGTGTTTGTGCTAAACCCCCACAAGGCGTAACTGAATGAAACTTTTTGTTAAAGTAAATCTGAAACTGCACTGTTCACAAGTTCACAAATAGGCAATGAAATGCAGTAGCATGCCATTAGTAATGTCAACACTAGGTGTCAGCTTCAGCATTTGTCTTGAGTAGATTAACTACAGTCTTTACAACAGTCAAAGGTAATGTAAACAAACACTTTTTGGCAACCTCGCAATGAGAGTACGGTATGACAAACACAAGCTAGCTGTTCATTATGACAAGCACAAGCTAGCTGTTCATTATGACAAGCACAAGCTAGCTGTTTGTTACAATGTTTTCTGACAGAAACCACATGTACATTACACTGTTATTCAATACAAAATGTATTGGATATAAATATCAACTGCAAATGGCATGCGCTGATGACAGAAAACATTTATGCATGCTTGCAGCACTGATTTTAGTCACACATGCTAATTTAGCTAGCTAGCTAACGTTAGTTACTGATCTCATCATGCATGCAAGCACATGTTCTGATTGATAGATATTCACAAACTGTCTTGCTTTTTGCAGATTGCATATTTTGGAAAACAAACTAAATAAGTCCACTAGCTTACATAAGAGCCAGACACTATCTGTGTTCTTTTTGTATCAAGGACAGTGTTCACTTTGCCGCCAGTCCAGTGTTGACACATAAGTAGCACCGATTGCAAGCTAGCTCGGCTAGACTAACTACTAACTACGTTGCTGGCGAGATAGCGAAGCAACTACCTTGCTGGCTTGCTAGCCAGCTAATGTTAACAAAGTGAGCTTATGATGAGGACAGAGCTGCTTGCTTGGTGAAGTGTACTTTGGATTATTTACTTATTCAAATATGCTGCCTGTGGTAAGCTACTCACTGTCAAACCACCATGCCCACTCTCTCTCAGGTTGTGACCTAAGGCTGACTGATGGTCAGTGAGTAGCTCATAGAGTACCCTCTTCAGGCAACCATTACTGCAAATGAATTTGTTTATTCTATGTATATAATATCTGCGCTTTATCTGTGGAATGACCGATACAAATATTTCATTCGGACTCTGCGGTACTGCACAGACTCTACATTTAAGTCATTTAGCAGCTGCTCTTATAGTAGTGAATGCGTGCGTATGCGTGTCTGAGAGACTTTATGTAACAGTAGATGGCCAGCCTGTCCAACACTGGAGCAGGTGGTCCTTTTGAAAAGGGAATCACACCTTGAGAGTCCCTCAAGAATTGTGAGATGGAGAAAGTATGTGTGAAGGGGGTAGGGTGTTGTTCAAGATGATTACTGTCTATTTTTGTATTCACAATCACACACCGCACACTAAGGCTAACATCTTCTGCTTTCTTTCCGTCCCTCCCGTGCGAATAGAAAGATGGAACGTAGTGATTCTCCATCATCTCTCTCTCTCTCTCTCTCTCTCTCTCTCTCTCTCTCTCTCTCTCTCTCATTTGATGTTTTATTCTTCAAACAGGAGAGATGGGCCAGTGAAGGAGAGGAGAGATCCTTATGCTAATGTGGTTGTGAAGAAACACAAACCCTCTTGAGGCCATTCACTGATGCTAGAGCGCATTTAAAAACATTGTGAATGTGTGTCTGAAACAGGCTTTGAGGGGGGTTGTGTGTGTGTGAGGGGGGTGTATGTACGTGTGTGTAGGAGGGGTTGAAGATGCTGGAGTGCATCCAAAGCAATGTGTTTTTGAAATGATAATATAGCCTACTGTACTAGAGACTAGCAGAATGAAAACTGAAACTAAGATGAGGAGAAATTGCTTGGTGGAAATTACACTGGACAAAAATATGAACCCAACATGTAAAGTGTTGGTCCCATGTAATAATATAATAATAATAATATCCCATTTAGCAGACGCTTTTGTCCAAAGCGACTTACAAGTCGGCTGGGGCCACTACTTTTGCATATGGGTGGCCCCAGTGGGAAACGAACCCACGACGCTTGGCGTTGCAAGCGCCATGCTCTACCGACTGAGCCACACAGGACCCCATGTTTCATGAACTGAAAAAAAAAATTCCCAGAAATGTTCCCTACACACAAAAATATTATTTCTCAAACATTCGGTGAACATTTGTCATTTGCCAAGATAATCCATCCACCTGACAGGTGTGGAATATCAAGAAGCTGATTAAACAGCCTGATCATTACAAAGTTGCACCTTGTGCTGGGGACAATAAAAGGCCACTTTAAAATATGCTGTTTTGTCACACAACACAATGCCACAGATGTCTCAAGTTTTGAGGGAGGGTGCAATTGGCATGCTGACTGCAGGAATGTCCACTAGTGCTGTTGCCCAGGAAATTGAATGTCAATTTCTCCACCATAAGCTGCCTCCAACATCGTTTTACAGAATTTGGTAAAATCTTTGAAATTGTTGCATATTTTTCTAAGTTTATATTTTTGTTCAGTGTAGTTTATTGAGATTTCCATGGGGTGTCTATCTGTCCTTTTACATTTGCAGTTTGTGTGTGTTGGTGGTTAATCAATCAATCAAGCATTCATATGTATTATATAAAGCATTTTTTTTTTTTTACAGCTGTACTGTTGTCAGTCACAGAGTGCTGTATAGTTACCTGGACTAGACCCCAGCTACAGCTGATGACAGTTCCCCAGGCACTGTTGTGATTCAGGAAGGAGCTGAGGTGTGTGTGTGTGCATGTGTGTGTGTTTGCGTGTGCGTGCGTGCGTGTGCATGTGCGTGTGTATGTGTGTGTGTTTGCGTGTGTGCGTGTGTGTGTGTGTGTATGTGCAGCCTCTGTCTCACTTTAATATTTAATATCTTCACTCCACAGCAGGAAGAAAGTGCAGATTGAAACATTTCTGTGTTGAACAGTGGGCCTCTGGGCAGAAGAGAGGAGGGGAGGGTTGAGGAAAGGAGGAAGTGGAGAGAGGAAGAGAGAGAAGAGAGAGAGTCAGTTGTAATGTTGAATCTCCAAGCAGGGACTGGGAGAGGGGAAGAAGAGCAATAGAGCGCTGCTCTGCGTGGCATTTGGAGAACAAGGAAATGTGGATTCACACTCGGTATCCCTAGAGCAGGTGTATTCTCCTCCATCCCACCGTCCATCCAATCCTCCTCTGGGAAATGTAATTCTAGGCCTGGGAATGCCAGGAAATATGTGAGGGTTCTGATCGAAGATTCCGCCGAATCTGTCAGACAGAATGGTCAGAACAATGTCTGCAGAATGGTGGAATGCCATGACTGAGGGCTGAGCCAAGATGATTTAAATAGGCCTTGAATGCACAGCAGGGGGTGGGGGTGTGTGTGTTGTTTCTCAGACAGATGGGTGTAACAGGGTGTGATGCCAGGAGTGGGATAGAGAGATTGTTGCAGGAGATTAAAGAGAGAGACAGACAGAAGGGAGGGTGAGAGGGGTGAAAGAATGGAGATTTGGGATAAAAAGAGGGGAGGTAGGGTGACAGCCGACCAATAACAGAGCTCCTGTCTCGACCCCAAATCAGCAGGGAGGGAGAGAGCATATTTCACCACCAACTCCCTCTCATTGCCACCGAACCACACAGCACAACGATCTTATTTAGCCTAAGTAGTAGGCTAAACAATGGTTGTCGTTGAGATAGTTAACTCCCTCTATTTTCCCTCTATCTCTCCATTGAGGGTGTGAGTAGACACATCTAATTAAACAACCACAGAGTTATTTTTCCAGAACCTCCCAGTGTCAGTATTCCCAGAACCAGTATATATTCCCAGTCAGTATTCCCAGAACCAGTATATATTCCCAGTCAGTATTCCCAGTCAGACCGAGTATATATTCCCAGTCAGTATTCCCAGTCAGACCGAGTATATATTCCCAGTCAGTATTCCCAGTCAGACCGAGTATATATTCCCAGTCAGTATTCCCAGTCAGACCGAGTATATATTCCCAGTCAGTATTCCCAGTCAGACCGAGTATATATTCCTAGTCAGTATTCCCAGTCAGACTCCATTCTCTCTCTCCCTTCCCATGTCTCCATCCTCTGTCCCTTCCCCTTTCTCTCCCTTCCCCTCAACCCCCTCCCCTTCTCTCCCTTCCCCCCTCTGCCTTCCCATTTCTCCCTTCCCCTCTCTCATCCTCTCTCTTGCTATCCTCTCCCTCCACCCTCTCTCTTCCCCTCTCTCTCTTCCTCTCTCTCCATCCTCTCTCCCTTCCCCTGTCTCTATTCACCTCTGTCAGCCAAAGTCCCCCCGGTGAGCCAGTTAAACAGCTCTAAAGCACAGCCCCTCCCAGACCCCACTGCTATGTAGAACCAACCACCACAGTCCCGCCATCCCTCCTCTAGCCTCCTATGGGAACAGATTAAGCCAATTAACCTACATAACAACAAACAAAACACTGTAGAATGGACGGATTAATTCATTCTGTGATGCCTCGCTTGGCTCAGCCAAGGGAGAGTAATCCTCGATTAGAGGTTTGGGTGAGGTCATAAGTGTAGTGAGATTCCAGAGAGAGAGGGGAGAGAGGAAAAGAGAGAGGTAATTAATTAATTAACAGCTATACTGGGAGTTCCTTTTACAGCAATCTAGCTACATCAGCAGATAGTCTGTTCATCAGTCAGTGGGACTCTAGCCTGGCCCCAATATTATAAAATTGTTTAAAACAAATGTTTCTCATCAATCTACACACCATATATATGCCATAATGATTTTTTTGGGAATAAAAATACAAAACTTAAATATCACATTAAGATAGGTATTCAGACCCTTTACTCAGTACTTTGTTGAAGCACCTTTGGCAGCGATTCCAGCATTGGGTCTTCTTGGGTATGATGCTACAAGCTTTGTCACATCTGTGTTTGGGGAGTTTCTCCCATTCTTCTCTGCAGATCCTCAAGTTCTCTCCGGTTGGATGGAGAGCGTTGCTGCACAGCTATTTTCAGGTCTCTCCAGAGATGTTTGATCGGGTTCAAGTCCGGGCTCTGGCTGGAACTTTCAGAGACTAATCCCGAAGGCACTCCTACGTTGTCGTTGCTGTGTGCTTAGGGTCGTTGTCCTGTTGGAAGGTGAACCTTTGCCCTAGTCTGAGGTCCTGAGTGCTCTGGAGCAGGTTTTCATCAAGGATCTCTCTGGACTTTGCTCCGTTCATCTTTTCCTTGGTGCTGACTTGTCTCCCAGTCCTGCTGCTGAATAACATCCCCACTGCATGATGCTGCCACTTCCATGCTTCACTGTAGGGATGGTGCCAGGTTTCCTCCAGACGTGACACTTGGCATGCAGGCCAAAGAGTTCAATCTTCTTTTCATCAGACCAGAGATTCTTGTTACTCATGGTCTGAGAGTCTTTAGGTGCCTTTTGGCAAACTCCAAGCGGGTTGTCATGTGCCTTTTACTGAGGGGTGGCTTCCGTCTGGCCACTCTACTATAAAGTCCTGATTGGTGGAGTGCTGCAGAGATGGTTGTCCTTCTAGAAGGTTCTCCCATCTCCACAGAAGAACTCTAGAGCTCTGTCAGAGTGACCATTGGGTTCTTGGTCACCTCCCTGACCAAGGCCCTTCTGCCCTGATTGCTAAGTTTGGCCTATGCGGCCAGCTCTAGGATGAGTCTTGGTGCTTCCAAACGTTTTCAGTTTAAGAATGATGGAGATTACTGTGCTCTTGGGGACCTTCAATGCTGCAGAAAGGTTTTGTTACCCTTCCCCAGATCTGTGCCTCGAAACAATTCTGTCTCTTAGCTCTACGGACAATTTCTTCAACCTCATGGGTTAGGTTTTGCTCTGACATGCATTTGAATTTACCACAGGTGGACTCCAATCAAGTTGTAGAAACATCTCAACGATGATCAATGGAAACAGGATGCACCTGAGCTTAATTTCGAGTCTCATAGCAAAGGGTCTGAATGCTTATGTAAATAAATTATTTCTGTTTTTTTTATACATTTGCACAAATTTATAGAAACCTGTTTTCGCTTTGTCATTATGGGGTAGGCTGTGTAGATTGCTGAGGATTTGTTTTTTATTTAATCAATTTTAGAATAAGGCTGAAACGTAACAAAGTGTGAAAAAGTCAAGGGGTCTGAATACTTTCCAATGGCACTGTAGGCCTGATCCCGGATGGGGATGAGACAGCCTACAGGGAGCATGTCATTGACTTAGCAGTGTGGTGCCATGATAACAACCTTTACCTCAACGTCAGTAATACCAAGGAGTTGATCGTGGACTATCGGAGAAAAAAAGGAGAGCACGCCCCAATCCACATCGTCGGGGCTGTTGTGGAGCGGGTAAGAGCTTCAAGTTCCTTACCGTCCACACCACTAAGGACTTAACATGGTCCACACTAGGGCTGTCTCCAACCCCAAAAAATCTTTGTCAGCAGTCGTATTTTCTTTTGACCAATCGATTTGGTTTAAAAGAAAATTCTTCCATATATCGACACCCTATGTGTTTTAATAAAATCACCTATTGCCTGATGCTTTGAGAACACTGTTTGATTAAATCATTAAGACACACAAATGACTCAAGAGGGAGCCAGAGATCAACATACCCTAACCAGAAGAAAACACCTGTTCCTGAACCTCTACCTCCCACTGCTGCTCTTCTTTGCAGATTCTGCTGTTTCGCTCCTGAAGGTGCCGGTAATAAGATACACCAGGGGTCGGCAACCTTTTAAATTTTGAGTGCCAATTTATCTTACAGTTTCTACCGATCTGCGTGCCATTTTTGGCGCAGCAGTCTAAGGCACTGCATCTCAGTGTTAGAGGTGTCTTTACAGACCCTGGTTAAATTCCAGGCTGTATCACAACCGGCTGTGATTGGGAGTCCCATAGGGAAGCAAACAATTGGCTCAGCGTCGTTAGGGTTTGGCCAGGCTCAAAAAAGTTTACCGCTTTTTAGGTTACTACATGATTCCATGTGTTATTTCATAGTTTTGATGTCTTCACTTTTATTCCACAATGTAGAAAATAGTAAAAATAAAGATAAACCCTGGAATGAGAAGGTGTGTCCAAACATGTGACTGGTACTGTGTGTAGTGGTGAATTGATAGACACTTACAATCAAAGGGCAAACAATTCACACAATGAAGTTATGAAACAATGAATGCGCACAAAATGGCGGGAGAGAGCGCATTGTGGAGAGAATTGTGCCTTGTGCATCTTAGCCACACTCCCCTTCTTCTTGGACTGTGGCATCCCTCCTCAATGGATTAGTCTACTGAGATAAGCGCGAATCAGACAGGTGTCTCGTGTGCCATGAAAGAAGAAAATAAATCTATTTGCGGCTGCTTGACAAAACAAATCTTCGTCGACCAACAGCCTATCAAGAACACAATTGACCAGATGACTAAATGGGGTCAGTCCTCCCTTGCACAGTGGTGAAGAGGGCACGGCAGCGCCTCTTCCCCCTCACGAGGCTGAAAAGATTTGGCATGGGCCTTCGGATCTTCAAAAAGTTCATCTTGACTGGCTACATCACCGCTTGGTATGGCAAATGCAACACCCTTGACCGCAAAGCGCTACAGCCCAGTACATTACCGGGCCAAGTTCCCTGCCATCCAGGACCTCTATGTCAGGTGGTGTCAGAGGAAGGCCCGAAAGATTACCAAAGAATCCAGCCGCCCACACCATAGACTGTTCACTCTGCTACTGTACAGCAAACAGTACCTTAGCATTAGCTCTCAGACCAACAAGATCCTACCATCCTAACAGCTTCTACCCCCAAGACTGCTAAATAGTCAATTAATGGTACCCAAACTATCTGCACTGACTTTACCTTGCACTGACCCTATACACACTCACTGACTATACAGTATATACACACTCACACAAACTACATTGAAACTCCCACACAAAACCCACACACATTTACTTACACTACAGCCGCCCACACACACACGCAGACCGGCACAGCACGAACACAGATACATACACATTACACATTACACACACACTTTAACTCTCACCATTTGCTGCTGCTACTCTGTTCTTTATTTTACTGGTATTATTATCTATCCTGATGTCTAGGCACTTTCATGTACATATCTAAAAAACCTTGTACCTCTGCACATTGATCTGGTACTGGTAGTTGTCAGGTATGCGTAATTGGCTGTATGGGAGTCAGGCGCAGGAGAGCAGATATTGGGTATCAAACAGAGCCTTTTATTTAGGAGAACCAAAAACACACGACACAACGAACACAAAATACAATACGGGTTGACATAACCCAGCGCAACCAGTCTAACATGCGCATACATCAAACAAAAAACAATCCCACACAAAGACATGGGGGGGAACAGAGGGATAAATACACAAGTTATTGAGGGGATTGAAACCAGGTGTGAGGAAAACAAGACAAAACAAATGGAAAATGAAAAGTGGATCGATGATGGCTGGAAGATCGGCGACGCCAACCGCCGAGCGCCGACAGTAGAAATTGAAAATAGCTCCATTCTTGTGTATTTTATTCATCAAGTGTTACAATTGTATTTTAAATTGCATTTTTTGGAAGGGCTCGTAAGCAAGCATTTCATGATAAGTCTACACTAGTTGTATTCAGCGCATGTGACAAATAAAACGCACGCACACACCACACACACACTGCCATCCCAATTCCACAGCTCACTCCGCAGCCTTACCGAAAGATGTGTGTCTGTGTCACCATCTGTCCCGGTCGCCCTTGGTAACTGCAGTAAATTTATAGGCCCATAAATAGGGCTATGAGAGTGTGTCTACACAGCCAAACGTTTAGTCTTCATTGTCAACATACACTCTTAACACACACTATGTCACGGTTTTCATATGGTGAAGGAGAGTCGGACCAAACTGCAGCGTGTCTATTGTGATCCATGTTTAATAAAACAAACGTAACACGAATCAATACAAAACACTACAAAACAAATAAATGAAAGCCTAAACTGGTGTCAACTAACACAGCACAAGGACATCAAGACACTAAGGACAATCACCCACGGCAAACTCAAAGAATATGGCTGCCTAAATATGGTTCCCAATCAGAGACAACGATAAGCACCTGCCTCTGATTGAGAACCACTCCAGACAGCCATAGACTTTGCTAGATCCAATTTGTAAGTCGCTCTGGATAAGAGCGTCTGCCAAATGACTTAAATGTAAATGTAAATGTAGATAACCCCACTAGCTACAATCCCAAATACATACACACCAAAACCCCAAGACAAAACACACCACAATACAAAAACTCCATGCCACACCCTGGCCTGACCCAATACATGAAGAAAAACACAAAATACTTAGACCAGGGCGTGACACACTACTCTCGTTCATCTTTCTCCCCGTCTCTCCTTCAAACACTCTACATCCCTCTCTCTGTCATCCCCCCTTCACTAGTACTGTTGTCTGTTGAAGTGTTTTCTCATATACACTGAACAAAAGTATAAATGCAACATGTAAACTGTTGGTCCCATGTTTCATAAACTGAAATAAAATATCCCCAACATTTTCACAAAAAGCTTATTTCTCTCAAATTTTGTGCACAAATGAGTTTACATCCGAATTGTGTCCGAATACAATAAAATCCCTGTTAGTGAGCATTTCTCCTTTGTCGAACTCATCTGAGTTTTGACCTGACTGCAGTTCGGGGTCGTAACTGGATTCAGTATGTATGGCGTCGTGTTGGCAAGGGGTTTACTAATGTCAACATGGTGAACAGAGCGCCCCATGGTGGCGGTGGGGTTATGGTATGTGCAGGCATAAGCTAGAGACAACGAACACAATTGCATTTTATCGATGGCAATTTGAATGCACAGAGATATCGTGACTAGATCTTGAGGCCCATTGTCGCCATTCTTCTGCCACCATCACCTCAGGTTTCCGCATTATTATGCATGGCCCCATGTCACAAGCTGCGGTCTAAGGCGCTGCATCTCAGTGCAAGAGGCATCACTACAGTCCCTGGTTCGAATCCAGGCTGTATCACATCCGAACGTGATTGGGAGTCCAATAGGGCTGCGCACAATTGGCCCAGCGTTGGCCGGGGTAGGCCGTCATTGTAAAGAAGAATTTGTTCTTAACTGACTTGCCTAGTTAAATAAAGGTTACACCCACACACACCACAATGACCAAAAAGTTATTTTATTGGCATTTACGTATGTCCCCATTACCAGTAAAACATCATCAAAACCTATTTCTTTCATTGACTTGCTGTGCTGTTTCGTTGTTCATTTGTTCAGTCGTTTCATTCTCAACCAGGATTTCTATGGAATGCCGTTTGGGTCTTTTCATGTAAAAAAATATACATTATTTGAAGTGTCAAATAAGCTTGTTGACCAATCAGGAACTGAATATAACTGCACGTCACATAATAATTTAATGCTTTCATAAATTCTTTACGTAGTTATTACACATTGATTACTCAATCACTCGTATTTTATATGTCACAATGATTCATCGATACATATGCTATGATGCAGGTAAAGTTGTCTCGCGCACCTACAGTGCTGGTCATAAGAAAAGCTAGCTAGCTCATGGATGCAAACAATGTTTTCTCCAAAAACAGAGCAAAACAACATAATCTGTTTCAGTGTCATCATCTAAAATAACCTTGATTTATAAGACAGTTCTTATTTGATGAATGGTGGTCGAACCCATCTATGTGAAGCTAGCCACAATAAGGATAGCCACAATACTGGACTTTGCGGTTCACCTTCAAAATAAAAGTATGTCATTCACATTGATGCAAATTGTGTTATTGACGTGTCAAATTAAAAGCTTATTTAACGCGTCAAATAGTGTTATTGTCCAAAAGTGTTATTTGACGTGTTTTTTGACACGCAAAGACCCAACCGGCTTTCCATAGTATGTCGTGAAGCTAATAGCAGTGGCGCTAACACTGTGTCACTCCAGTAGGGCAACATCTGAACAATAGTGCACTTGGTAATGTTAGTGTGCCCGTGCTCGACCAGTCGCGAAAGCCAACATCACCCACAACAGAGAACGGTTGATTGTCAATGGCAATGAATTCCGTTATCTTGGAGTTAATGGATTTCACCTTTGAGTTGTCACGCTGAAATTATCTTGCTCTATCCAATGACTGCTCAACTTGTTGACAGCTCGATCCACACAGCAGACATTGTGGGCTAGGTTAGGAATGCTGTGTTGCACGTGTAGCGCAACATTTTACGTGGCGTTATTACGTCATGTAGTTATATAGTAATGCACAGCAGCTTTGACATTGGTTTTTCACATTGGCGTTAAACTAGACATTGGGCCGATAACGATGTTGCCATTTTTAGCTAATATCGTCCGATTCTGAGATGTTCACCGATATATCGTGCATCCCTAATCTGTATACAATTCCTGGAAACTGAAAATGTCCCAGTTCTTCCATAGCCTGCATAATCACCAAACATGTCACCCATTGAGCAATGTTTGGGATGCTCTGAATTAGAGGTTGACCGATTAATCGGAATGGCCGATTAATTAGGGCCGATTTCAAGTTTTCATAACAATCGGAATTCAGTATTTTTGGGCGCCAATTTGCCGATTTTTTTTATTATTATTATCATTTATTTTTTATACCTTTATTTTACTAGGCAAGTCAGTTAAGAACACATTCTTATTTTCAATGACGGCCTAGGAACGGTGGGTTAACTGGGGGTCAAAACAACAGATTTTCACCTTGTCTGCTCGGGGTAACCAATCTTGCAACCTTACAGTTAACTAGTCCAACGCAATAACGACCTGACTCTCTCTCGTTGCACTCCACAAGGAGACTGCCTGTTACGCAAATGCAGTAAGCCAAGATAAGTTGCTAGCGAGCATTAAACTTACCTTATAAAAAACAATCAATCATAATCACTAGTCAACTACACATGGTTGATGATATTACTAGATATTATCTAGCGTGTCCTGCGTTGCATATAATCTGACTGAGCATACGAGCATACAAGTTTCTAAGTATCTGACTGAGCGGTGGTAGGCAGAAGCAGGCGCATAAACATTCATTCAAACAGCACTTTCGTGCATTTTGCCAGCAGCTCTTCGTTGTGCGTCAAGCATTGTACTGTTTATGATGAGGCTGATGAAGTGAAATGTAACCGAAGTGAAATGGCTAGCTAGTTAGCGCGCGATAATAGCGTTTCAAACGTCACTCGCTCTGAGCCTTCTAGTAGTTATTTCCCTTGCTCATGGGTAACGCTGCTTCGAGGGTGGCTGTTGTCGTTGTGTTCCTGGTTCGAGCCCAGGGAGGAGCGACGAGAGTGACGGAAGCTATACTCTTACACTGGCAATACTAAACTGCCTATAAGAACATCCAATAGTCAAAGATTAATGAAATACAAATGGTATGGAGCGAAATAGTCCTATAATTCCTATAATAACTACAACCTAAAACTTCTTAACTGGGAATATTGAAGACTCATGTTAAAAGGAACCACCAGCTTTCGTATGTTCTCATGTTCTGAGCAAGGAACTGAAACGTTAGCTTTCTTACATAGCACATATTGCACCTTTACTTTCTTCTCCAACACTTTGTTTTTGTATTATTTAAACCAAATTGAACATGTTTCATTATTTACTTGAGGCTAAATTGATTTTAGTGATGTATTATGTTAAGTTAAAATAAATGTTCATTCAGTATTATTGTAATTGTCATTATTACAAAAAAACACAAAAAAATAGTCTGATTAATCAGTATCGGCTTTGTTGGTCCTCCAATATTCTGTATCGGTAACGGTAATGGCGTTGAAAAGTCATAATTGGTCGACCTCTACTCTGAATCAACATGTACGAAAGCATGTTCCAGTTCCCGCCAATATCCAGCAACTTCGCATAGCCATTGAAGAGGAGTGGGACAACATTCCACAGGCCACAATCAACAGCCTGATCAACTGCGAAGGAGATGTGTCACACTGCATGAGGAAAATGGTGGTCACACCAGATACTGACTGGTTTTCTGATCCACACCTCTACTTTTTTCTTAAGGTATCGGTGACCAACAGATGCATGTCTGTATTCCCAGTCATGTGAAATCCATAGATTTGGGTTTAAATGATTTATTTCAATTGACCAACCACTGCTCTTTTCCTCAGGGATTAACTAACCGCTGCTCTTTTCCATTAATCTTATAAAATACCACTATTTAATGGGACTACTCAGCACAACAACACAACATATCATACTGGACACGCTGACTGACTTCATGCACAAAGCAATATTATATAATCTGATGACTGCAATATACAGGAAATAGCGTAGGCCAAGTCAGAGAGGAGCTGGAGAAAAAGTACAAATTTAAACACATTGTAGGAAACCTTTCACAAGCTCACACTCTTGCTTCCTTTCTCTGAGGATTGTATGTTTGTTGTTTGTGCTTGCATTTGTGTGTGTTGGAAGGGCAGTGTTTGAGTGTGTGTGTGCATATTGGAGGGCAGCTGGGAGGTCACTCCTTCACCGTGTGTGTGGAGATCTGTTGACACTCATCCCTGTAGTTGCTAGGGGCTTCCTGGCGACAGTGTGGGCAGGGGACCAATAGCATGCCCCAGGCTCCAGCTGTTTCCCCCCCCCCTCTGTGGGTTTTTAAAGTCCGTCAGAGAGCACTGCATGCTGGGAAAGACCCTTCAGAGCCAGAGGGCAGCAGGAAGGGCCCTTACACACACAGCATTGTCGAGATTCAATTCTGGGAGGCGAGAAGGAGACGTCAGACAGAGTGTGTGTTTGAGAGAGAGAGAGAGAGAGAGAGAGAGAGAGAGAGAGAGAGAGAGAGAGAGAGAGGCTGGGAGCGTTGGCAACAAAAACAACAGCATTGGTTACAGCATGACGACAACACTGTGGTGTGGAGTGGAGAGGCATACTGGGAAAGCACGAACATAGGCTATGGAGGCTACTTCCATTCCAAAAAACATTCCACATACACACACGTGTTACACACACTCCCGTAGACATTAGACAGTCACACGTTCCACACACAAACACACACAGACACAACATTCCACACAAAAATACACACAGACACAACATTCCACACACATCGGGCCAAATTCCCAGAGGGGATTCATCTCCCTTTCTTCTCCTCTCTTTTCTCTTTCGATTTCCTCTCCTCCTTTCTTCACATTTTCACAGTGGTAATTTTATTCATCCGCAAACACCTGTTCCCTTCCTATCTCCCCCTCTTTCTCTCCCTCTCCTTCTCTTCCCATCTCTCGCTCTCTCATCCAAACTGCCTGTTGTCTCTTCCTTGTTCAATCTTTCCCCATCACTACCTCTCTCTCTGCATCTCTCTCCCTGCTTCTCCCTCCACCTCCCTCTCTATTTCAGCAGGCTGCCTGATGCATGCCAATGAAGGGTTTAAAGCCCCTTTCCTTTCCTTCCCCTCCTCTCTCATATCCTCTCGTGTCTCCTCTCCTTCCCCCCCTACTCTCCTCCTCCCCTCCTCCTCCTCTCAGCAGTTAGCAGGGTTTAACGTACCTCTGGGTGTGTGTGTGTGTGTGTGTGTGTGTGTGTGTGTGTGTGTGTGTGTGTGTGTGTGTGTGTGTGTGTGTGTGTGTGTGTGTGTTGTGTGTGTGTGTGTGTGTGTGTGTGTGTGTGTGTGTGTGTGTGTGTGTGTGTGTGTGTGTGTGTGTGTGTGTGGTTTAACTGAGCTCCAGCCACATGTTAAATTACTGTCAGATGAGTTGAGACCTGTTCTCATGATGTGTAAATATAGTCAGTGATTTGAGGTCATAGACTGAGAGACATGTTGATGCCTCAGAACTTTCTGACTTTAGTACACAATTTTAGAGAGCAGCTTGGTCTGAATTGTAGGCTTACCTACCAGCTCAAATACAAAACAGAACCAATAGAGCCTTAGAACACAAAACCTCAGAGAACCTAAGATACAGATCTTTCATTTCAATATCTCTGATAGGAGATCATTGGCAGCTGTTACAGCAAGCTGACTGACTGATGTTTTACTATCTAGTTGACAGATGATGATGAGATGTGGGTTTGGTAGCATTTCTCTCCTGAGCTGAACAACAACCCTTATCAGTTCACAATACCACCATCAGGGGGTGGGGATGGGCTTGCCGTGTTGAAGCCTAAAATAGACTAGAGAGAGTGAGAGAGAGAGGGATGCGTGGGGGGATAGAAGTAAGGCAAGTACAGTGCAATCAAGAGATGGCAAGAAGAGATGGATAGACTGAGCTGAGGGATGAAATAGTTTCTTTCCTCTCCAACATGCACGTAGAGGGCCTGTAACAGCCGTGGGTGGGCAGGGATCACTTTACAATCAGCTTGGCAGGCAGCACGTTTTTAAAAAGAACCAACGTAAAACAATATTACCACAGATAGACACACACACACACACACACACACACACACACACACACACACACACACACACACACACACACACACACACACACACACACACACACACACACACACACACACACACACACACACACACACACACACACACACACAATATTATCACAGACAGACAGTCATCATCTGAATTGCTTCCTGGCAGCCCTGCCTAGCCCAGGGATCCATAAACACATCTACATTACAGACAGGCTCTACTTTCCCAGCTGTTACCCAGCAACAGTCCCGCAGCCCTGCCACAGCACACCTGACCCACAGACCCACAGATATGGAATGTGGAATTCATTCATGTTCTGTTATTCTTCCATGGAAGCATGTACAGAACAATACAGAATTGGAAATCGGCTGCCCCAGGCCAATTATATGGCATAGTAACAATATGGTCATGGGTTAGAGAGAGGGAGAGAGACAAAAGAGAAAAGAGAAAAAGACTAAAAAGAGCAGAGGAGGACAGGTGGAGGGGGGAGATGAGAGGAGAAAAAAAGAGAGGAAAGAGGACAGGTGGAGAGGGGGAGAGGAGAGGAGAAAAAAAGAGAGGAAAGAGGACAGGTGGAGAGGGGGAGAGGAGAGGAGAAAAAAAGAGAGGAAAGAGGACAGGTAGAGAGGGGGGAGAGGAGAGGAGAAAAAAAGAGAGGAAAGAGGGCAGGTGGAGAGGGGGAGAGGAGAGGAGAAAAAAAGAGAGGAAAGAGGACAGGTGGAGAGGGGGAGAGGAGAGGAGAAAAAAAGAGAGGAAAGAGGACAGGTGGAGAGGGGTAGAGAAGAGGAGAAAAAAAGAGAGGAAAGAGGACAGGTGGAGAGGGGGAGAGGATAGGAGAAAAAAGAGGAAAGAGGACAGGTGGAGAGGGAGAGGAGAGGAGAAAAAAGAGAGGAAAGAGGACAGGTGGAGAGGGGGAAGAGGAGAGGAGAAAAAAGAGAGGAAAGAGGGCAGGTGGAGAGGGGGAGAGGAGAGGAGAAAAAAAGAGAGAAAGAGGACAAGTGGAGAGGGGAGAGGAGAGGAGAAAAAAAGAGAGGAAAGAGGACAGGTGGAGAGGGGGAGAGGAGAGGAGAAAAAAGAGAGGAAAGAGGACAGGTGGTGAGGGGGAGAGGAGAGGAGAAAAAAAGAGAGGAAAGAGGACAGGTGGAGAGGGGGGAGAGGAGAGGAGAAAAAAGAGAGGAAAGAGGGCAGGTGGAGAGGGGGAGAGGAGAAGAGTAAAAAAGAGAGGAAAGAGGACGGGTGGAGAGGGGGAGAGGAAAGGAGTAAAAAAGAGAGGAAAGAGGACAGGTGGAGAGGGGGAGAGGAGAGGAGGATGAGAGGGAGAGAGAAAAAGAGGAGATGAGAAAGGGGAGGAGGAAAAGGGGGGAGACAGGAGGAGAGAAGGAGAAAGGGGGACAGACAGAGAGCAGAGAAGGTTAAGATGGCTAACACATCGTCTCTCATCAGTCCTCTATTCATCCCTCACACCTCTGACCTGCTGATGAGCATATTCTGTTTTTATACTGGAAGCCGTTATCACACAGACACACGGCCACCATAGCTTAATTCACTTCACCCCCCCTTTCTCTCAATCTATCATTTTCCCCACCTGATCTTTCTCAGTTCCCTTCTCTCTACCTCTCTACCTCTCTACCTCTCTACCTCTCTACCTCCATCCTCTCTCTCTGTCTTTCCCTCTCTCTCTACCTCCATCCTCTCTCTCTGTCTCTCTCTCTGTCTCTCTCTCTCTGTCTCTGTCTCTCTCTCTCTCTCTCTCTCTCTCTCTCTCTCTCTCTCTCTCTCTCTCTCTCTCTCTCTCTCTCTCTCTGTCTGTCTGTCTGTCTGTCTGTCTGTCTGTATAATAGCCATTATCATCATGTATTGGTTGTGTGCCAGTGTCTCGCCGTCTCCCTGATTCTGATGGCCAATCCACTCTGAGCTGTGGGGGAAGAGATTAGCCACACACCCAAGCATACACACGCTCTCAGTCTCTTACACATGCATGTGCACACCACTCACAAACACGCATCCTCATCATGAATCAGCTATTCCATTCATCCACAGCAATCAACTGTCAGATCACTAGAGCAGCAGATCAGTCACACAGTGATGGTAAACTCACAACACTGATCCTCTCAGCATAAGATATAGGCCTACTCACTCACTGCCTTCTGTCTCACCATGCCGATCCTAAATAATCTGCTATCTTGCCACGCTGCTGTCCCAACTTGCTACAATGACTGGGGGCCTGATTCTAGATCAGTGGTTTGATGAATGGGTGAAGAGAACACACTTAGTATTGTATACATAGTGCCAGTTGTTTGGATTGAGTGATATAAGAAGAGAAGGAACCAAGGGTCGGGAGGTAAACATAGTAGAAATGGAGACTAGAGAAGGGGTGAGAGATACAGAGTGCATAAGAAACAGGAGAGATAGAGGGGGAAGTAGAGGAGGGAAAATATGATCTGGGAACATATGTCTCAGACAGCCGTCTGCCATTAGGCTTGTAAAAGCATCGATCCGGGCCTGGCTGCTGGCTCTGAAACACACACACACACACTCATACACACACACACACACAGCTGGCTGTTGTTAAGAGCATTATTAACGACACACTCCTCTAACATTACTACCATGTTCTCAAATCACCATGACACCAGATGTGTGTGTATGTGTGTGACTGTGTGTGTGTGTGTGTGTGTGTGTGTGTGTGTGTGTGTGTGTGTGTGTGTGTGTGTGTGTGTGTGTGTGTGTGTGTGTGTGTGTGTGTGTGTGTGTGTGTGTGTGTATTGATGCAGCAAGTGCTGTAAATCAAAGTATATTTTATATTAACCACCCTTTGCCTTGATGACAGCTTTGCACACTCTTGACGTTCTTTCAACCAGCTACTTGAGGTCGTCACCTAGAATGCATTTCAATTAATAGGTATGCCTTGTTAAAAGTTCATTTGTGGAATATCTGCATTTGAGCCAATCAGTTGTGTTTTGACAAGGTAGAGTTGCAAGGGGTCGGAAACTTTCCGGTAAATTTCAGGAATTTTCCCAGAAATTTTCCATGGGAAGTTAAGCCCGGGATTTTGGGGAATTTTGTAATAGTAATCACAGTGAACAGGTCAGGGTTCCATAGTCGCAGGCAGAACAGTTGAAACTGGAGCAGCAGCACGGCCAGGTGGACTGGGAACAACAAGGAGTCATCATGCCAGGTAGTCCTGAGGCATGGTCCGAGGGCTCAGGTCTTCCGAGAGAGAGAAATAAAGAACGAGAGACAGAGGGAATTAGAGAGAGCATACTTAAATTCACACAGGACACGGGATAAGACAGGAGAAATACTCCAGATATAACAGACTCCAGATATAACAGACTCCAGATATAACAGACTCCAGATATAACAGACTGATAACAGGCAGTCATCACTGACCTTGGACCACAGAAGGTATTTGCACTGTTGACAGACAATGCTGTGAACATGAAGGCTGCTTGGTCTAAAGTGCAGAAATCCTATCCTCACATCACACCCATTGGCTGTGCTGCTCATGCATTGCATCTGCTCCTCAAGGACATCATGTCACTGAAAACAATGGATACACTCTACAAGAGAGCCAAGGAAATGGTTAGGTATGTGAAGGGTCATCAAGTTATAGCAGCAATCTACCTCACCAAGCAAAGTGAGAAGAATAAGAGCACCACATTGAAGCTGCCCAGCAACACCCGTTGGGGTGGTGTTGTCATAATGTTTAACAGTCTCCTGGAGGGGAAGGAGTCTCTTCAAGAAATGGCCATATCACAGTCTGCTGATATGGACTGCCCCATCAAGAGGATCCTCCTGGATGATGTATTTTGGGAGAGAGTGGTAAGCAGCCTGAAACTCCTGAAACCTATAGCAGTAGCCATTTCACAGATTGAGAGAGACAATGCCATCCTGTCTGATGTTCAGACTCTTCTTGAAGATGTAAGAGAAGAAATCCGTTCTGCCCAGCCCACTTCACTGTTGCTCCAAGCAGAGGAAACTACAGATCTGAAATACATTAAAAAGCGTGAAGACTTCTGTCTGAAGCCCATACACATCACAGTGTACATGTTGGACCCCAAGTGTGCTGGCAAGAGCATCCTGTCTGATTCAGAGATCAACAAGGCCTATGGTGTCATCACTACCCGTGTCTCGCCACCTTGGCCTGGATGAGGGCAATGTTCTTGGCAGTCTGGCGAAGTACACTTCCAAGCAAGGGCTTTGGGATGGAGATGCAGTATGGCTCGTGCCAACATATCTTATCAGCCACCTGGTGGAAGGGACTTCGTGGATCTGAGGCTCTTTCCCCTGTTGCCTCCATCATCCTCCAAATCCCACCAACATCAGCCACCTCAGAGCGCAACTGGTCCTTGTTTGGGAACACACACACCAAGGCACGCAACAGGCTGACCAATACAAGGGTTGAAAGGTTGGTGGCCATCCGGGCAAATTTGAGGCTTTTTGAGCCTGACAACGAGCCATCTGATGTCCAAGAGGTGGACATTGAGGAGGTCCAGGGAGAAGACATGGAAACCTGAGAGGAAGACAACCAGAGCTTTAGTTTCTAGACTAACATTTTACAGATGTGTATTGAAAGCGTTCTTGGGAGATGCGGTGGATAGTTGGGGATCAGTTAATATTCCCTTTCTTTTGTTGTTCAGTGAAATCATCCCATGTGAAGAGTCAACTCATTTAATTAAAGTTCAATTTGTTACTAAATAGTTTTTTTATTTCTATTGGAAGGATTTAATCATTTGCATATATGTTTACTTCTGATAAGGTAAAATGTTTATGTTTCTGTCTCCATATGATATGATAAATATATCCCTTGCAAAAACCATATACATTTAAATGGTATTAATATTAATTAGCAAATATTTCCATTAATTTCCATATATTCCCATTAATTCCCACGGAAAGTTTCCACCTCTGAATATTCCCCAAATGCGCAAACCTAATTGTGACAAGGTAGGGGTGGTATACAGAAGATAGCCCTATTTGGTATAGACCAAGTCCATATTATGAGAAGAACAGCTCAAATAAGCAAAGACAAATGACAGTCCATCATTACTTTAAGACATTAAGTGCAGTCGCAAAATCCATAAAGCGGGATGATGAAACTGTCCCTCATGAGGAACGCCACAGGTAAGGAAGACCCAGAGTTTCCTCTGCTGCAGAGGATAAGTTCATTAGAGGTACCAGCCTCAGAAATGTCAGCCCAAATAAATGCTTCACAGAGTTCAAGCAACAGGCACATCTCAACATCAACTGTTCAGAGGAGACTGCGTGAATCCGACCTTCATGGTCGAATTGCTGCAAGGAAACAACTATTAGAGGACACCAATAATAAGATACTTGTTCAGGCCAAGAAACATGAGCAATGGACATTAGACCGGTGGAGATCTGTCCTTTGGTCTGATTTTTGATTCTAACCGCTGTGTCCTTGTGAGACGCAGAATAGGTGAGCGATTGATCTCTGCATGTGTGGCTCCCACTGTAAAGCATGGAGGAGGTGTGATGGTGTGGTGTACTTTGCTGGTGACACTGGCTTTGATTTATTTATAATTCTAGGCAAACTTAACCAGCATGGCAACCACAGCATTCTGCAGCGATACGCCATCCCATCTGGTTTGCGCTTAGTGGGACTATCATTTGTTTTTCAACAGGACAATGACCCAAAACACACCGCCAGGCTGTATAAGGCTATTTGACCAAGGAGGAGAGTGATGCATCAGAAGACCTGGCCTCCACAATCACTCGACCTCAACCCAATTGAGATGGTTTGGGATGAGTTAGACCGCAGAGTGAAGGAAAAGTAGCCAACAAGTGCTCAGCATGCAGTTGTAGTCAAAGTTTACATACAACTTAACCAAATACATTTAAACTCAGTTTTTCACAATTCCTGACATTTATTCCAAGTAAATATTCCCTTTTTTAGGATAGGTAGGTAGGTAGCATCACAAATTTATTTCGAGAATGTGAAATGTCAGAATAATAGTAGAGAGAATGATTTATGTCAGCTTTCTTTTCTTTCATCACATTCCCAGCGGATCAGAAGTCTACATACACTCAATTAGAATTTGGTAGCGTTGCTTTTAAATTGTTTAACGTGGGTCAAACATTTCAGGTAGCCTTCCACAAGTTTCCCACAATAAGTTGGGTGAATTTTGACAGAGCTGGTGTAACTGAGTCAGGTTTGCAGGCCTCCTTGGTCGCACACGCTTTTTCAGTCCTGCCCGCAGATTTTCTCCAATACCTTGACTTTGTTGTCCTTAAGCCATTTTGCCACAACTTTGGAAGTATACTTGGGGTCATTGTCCATTTGGAAGACACATTTGCAACCAAGCTTTAACTAACTGATATCTTGAGATGTTGCTACAATATATCCACATAATTTTCTTGCCTCATGATGCCATCTATTTTGTGAAGTGCACCAGTCCCTCTTCCAGCAAAGCACCCCACAACATGATGCTGCTACCCCCGTGCTTCACGGTTTGGAAGGTGTTCTTCGGCTTGCAAGCCTCCCCCTTCTCCCTCCAAACATAACAATGGTCATTATGGCCAAACAGTTCTATTTTTGTTTCATCAGTCCAGAGGACGTTTCTCCAAAAAGTACGATCTTTGTCCCCATGTGCAGTTGCAAACCGTAGTCTGGCTTTTTATGGTGGTTTTGGAGCAGTGGCTTCTTCCTTGCTGAGGTTATTCAGGTTATGTCGATATAGGACTCGTTTTACTGTAGATATATATACTTTTGTACCTGTTTCCTCCAGCATCTTCACAAGGTCCTTTGCTGTTGTTCTGGGATTGATTTGCACTTTACCAAAATATGTTCATCTCTAGGAGACAGAATGCGTCTCCTTCCTGAGCAGTATGACGGCTGCGTGGTCCCATGGTGTTTATACTTGCGTACTATTGTTTGTACAGATTAACGTGGTACATTTGGTAATTGTTCCCAAGGATGAACCAGACTTGTGGAGGTCTACAATTTTTTGTCTGAGGTCTTGGCTGATTTCTTTTAATTTTCCATGATGCAAGCAAAGAGACACTGAGTTTGAAGGTAGGCCTTGAAATACATCCACAGTTACACCGCCAATTGACTCAAATGATGTCAGTTAGCCTATCAGAAGCTTTTAAAGCCATGCCATCATTTACTGGAATTTTCCAAGCTGTTTAAAGGCACAGTCAACTTAGTGTATGTGAACTTCTGACCCCCTGGAATTGTGATACAGTGAATTATAAGAAATAATCTGTCTGTAAATAATTGTTGGGAAAATGACTTGTGTCATGCACAAAGTAGATGACCTAGCCGATTTGCCAAAACTATATTTTGTTAACAAGACGTGTGGAGTGGTTAAAAAATGAGTTGGAAGTGTAGGTAAACTTCCGACTTCAACTGTATGTTTCAACTCAGTCAAGACTGTTGGAAAAGCATTCCAGGTGACTATCACATGAAACTGGTTGAGAGAATGTAAAGAGAGTGCGAAGCTGTCATCAAGGCAAAGGGTGGCTACTTCGAAGAATCTTTGATTTGTTTAACACTTTTTTGGTTACTATAATAATACCATGTATTATTTCATAGTTTGATTTCTTCACTATTATTATATTAGTCAGTGTGTCCAAACCTTTGACTGGTACTGTGTGTGTGTGTGTGTGTGTGTGTGTGTGTGTGTGTGTGTGTGTGTGTGTGTGTGTGTGTGTGTGTGTGTGTGTGTGTGTGTGTGTGTGTGTGTGTGTGTGTGTGTGTGTGTGTGTGATAACTTCAATATGGACAGTGTAGCGGCATTATGTGGCTGTTTACCTGGCTGATGTGTCTTTGGCTGCCAATGGCTGCAGACAGGATGAGTTTTAAATGAATTGATGGTGGGAGGGAGGTAGGGAGGGAGAGAGTTGGCTCTTTAGAGAAGCAGGGAGGAGAGAAGAGGAGAGAGGGAGGAGAGAGTTGAGAAGGGAGAGAGGGGTATAAAAGGAGCTGTCACACATCGCTGAGCTTCTTAATGGAAGAGAAGAGCAGGCATCTATCTCTCCCTCTCTCCTTTTCTCCTTTTTCTATCTATCTCTAACACTACACCCACACCCTCTCCCTCTATCTTTTTGTGGAGAAGAGGGTGGAGGGATATGTCAGAAAGAGGGTTAATAATCGATAGTGGGCTTGCAGGCTACATTTCTATTTTCCCTTTGAATTTGATTTGGTGAAGAGGTAGAGGAGAGACGGAGAGAGGGATTCAGAGAAGGAGAGGTGAGAGAGGGGGATGGTAAAGAGAGAGAGAAGGAAAGCAGAGTGAGAAGGACAGAGGAGATATGGCGGGCTTATCAGGTAATTTTACAGGGGGCTCATTTTGACCTTTAACCCTATCAAATAATCTGCATCGAGAAAATGCTGATTAAAATAGCTGTTTGATGCTTCACCAGACCATTTTGGAAATTGTTACTAAGTAACATGTTCTTCGTGAACAGAAGCCTTGTGTTATATCTCTTCACTATTTGAACTACCCCTCATACACATTACACACACATACACACACACACACACACACACACACACACACACACACACACACACACACACACACACACACACACACACACACACACACACACACACATGGCTGTGATCGTGTGTGGTGTCCTCTACCCTGCTGTCAACCAAAGCGTCCAATCTCTCCTGATGAATCTGCAATAGTTTAATCTTTAGTAAAATCAGAAAGTACTACACTGACTGCACACACACACACACACACACACACACACACACACACACACACACACACACACACACACACACACACACACACACACAACACAAAACTGCCTGCTGGAGCAAAGGTAGGGAGAGAGAGAGAGAGAGAGAGAGGAAACAAGGAGAGAAAGCCCTGAAAACATTCCATCTCCTCCCTCTCTCCCCCTCTACCCAATGAGCGAGGGATGTCTGGCTGTGTTGTTTATCTAGAAATCATTCATTCTGTTCAAATCTAATTTTATTGGTCACGTACACATTTTTTTGCAGATGTTATTGCGGGTGTACGAAATGCTTGTGTTCCTAGCTCCAACAGTGCAGTAGTATCTAACAATTTACAACAATACACACAAATCTAAAAGTAAAAGAATGGAATTTAGAAGTATATAAATATTAGAACGATCAATGTCGGATTGGCATTGACAAGAATACAGTAGAATAGAATACAGTATATTCATATGAGATGAGTAAAGCAGTATTTAAACAATATTAAAGTGGCCAGTGATTCCACGTATATAGGGCAGCCTCAAAGGTGCAGGGTTGAGTAACCGGGTGGTAGCCGGCTAGTGAAGGCTATTTAACAGTCTGATGGCCTTGAGATAGAAGCTGTTTTTCATCTCTCGGTCCCAGCTTTGATGCACCTGTACTGACCTCATCTTCTGGATGAAAGCGGGGTGGACAGATCGTCACATGTCCTGTGGTTACATTTGCTTCTCTCTGGCAGCTGGCTGTGATTTGCTGCAGACCCTTACAGACCCTGCAGACCCTTCTTTGGCCACTGTGTTAACTAATTTCCAAATGAGCTTCAACGCCATACAACACTCCTTGTGTGGCTTCCAACTGCTCTTAAATGCTTGTAAAACCAAATGCATGCTTTTCAACCGTTCACTGCCCACACCCGCCCGCCTGACGAGCATCACTACTCTGGACAGTTCGGACTTAGAATATGTGGACAACTAGAAATACCTAGGTGTCTGGCTAGACTGTAAACTCTCCTTCCAGACTCATATTAAACATCTCCAATCCAAAATTAAATCTAGAATCTGCTTCCTATTTCGCAACAAAGCCTCCTTCACTCACGCCGCCAAACATACCCTCGTAAAACTGACTATCCTACCGATCCTCGACTTCGGCGATGTCGTTTACAAAATAGCTTCCAAAATCTACTCAGCAAACTGGATGCAGTCGATTACAGTGCCGTAAAGCTCCGCCTTACCACAGCTCACTGGTCACGATAACAACACCCACTTATAGCACGCGCTCCAGCAGGTATCTCTCACTGCTCATCCCCAAAGCCAGCACCCCCTTTGACCGCCTTTCCTTCCAGTTCTCTGCTGCCAATGACTGGAACGTATTGCAAAAATTGTTGAAGCTGGAGACTTATATCTCCCTCACTAACTTTGAACATAAGCTATCTGAGCAGCTAACCGATCGCTGCAGCTGTACGTACCTGTAAATAGCCCATCCAATCTACCGATCTCATCCGCATATTGTTTTTATTTACTTTTCTGCTCTTTTGCACACCAGTATTTCTACTTGCACATCACCATCTGCTCATCTATCACTCCAGTGTTCATTGGCTAAAATTGTAATTACTTCGCTAATATGGCCTATTTTATTGCCCTACCTCCTTGCCTTACCTCCTCACTCCTCATAGCACACTGTATATCAACTTTCTTTTTTTCTATTGTATTATTGACTGTACCCTTGTTTATTCTATGTGTAACTCTGTGTTGTTGTTTGTGTCGCACTGCTTTGCTTTATCTTGGCCAGGTCGCAGTTGTAATTGAGAACTTGTTCTCAACTAGCCTACCTGGTTAAATAAAGGTTAAATATATATATTTTTTAAATAAAACACAGGAGGGTCATTTTTGAGGCTGTCACATAGCTGAAAAGAGAGAACAGTAACTTATTAGTTTAGGTTCATGTTTTGTCTAGTGATACTACATTCTCATATACATATATAATACTGGATTAAATCATGATGTAGTAATAACTGCTTACTGTACCTTTCTCCACTGATCTCCACAGTGACCTGCTCAAAGGGTTCCAGGACTCTACACACCACCTCCCATTCCTCTTGGGTCAGAGCATCAACAGGTGCATTGACAATGGCCAGGGTAGAGATGATGGCATCCTTTGACTCAAGAAACCGCTTCAACATATAAAATGTTGAATTCCACCTTGTAGTGCAGTCTTGTTTAGGCCTCAACATCTGACCAACTCTGCGTCTCACAAAGACAGGGCTGTTGGAACCAAAAATCTCACATTTGGACTCATCAGACCATAGGACAGATTTCCACCAGTCTAATGTCCATTGCTCGTGTTTCTTGGCCCAAACAAGTCTCTTCTTCTTATTGGTGTACTTTAGTGGTGGTTTCTTTGTAGCAATTCGACCACGAAGGCCTGATTCAGTTCAGTCTCCTCTGAACAGTTGATGTTGAGATGTATCTGTTACTTAAACTCTGTGAAGCATTTATTTGGGCTGCAATCTGAGGTGCAGTTAATTGCTGTTTTTTGAGGCTGGTACCTCTAACAAACTGTATGTACCAGAGGCCACCAACCTTCGGAGTGCCTGGCTGGCTACTTTTTCTATTTGGCTGGCTACTCTATGTACTTGTGGGAAACTGTGTGTGTGTGTGTGTGTGTGTGTGTGTGTGTGTGTGTGTGTGTGTGTGTGTGTGTGTGTGTGTGTGTGTGTGTGTGTGTGTGTGTGTGTGTGTGTGTGTGTGTGTGTGTGCGTGTGAGAGAGAGAAAGAGAAGAGTGGGGAGGGTGAAGGATAGAGGGGAGAAAATGAAAAAAGATGATAGCGAAGGGGAGAGAGTGATGGAGACAGAGAGAGGGAGTGAGATAAGAAGTGTGAGAGCGAGATGAACAGACAGAGACAGACAGACAACAGGGAGATGGGGAGCTGGCTGGGGCTGGATGATAATAAAGGAATGATGTGGAGACTGGCTGACCTCACACACACCCACACCCACACACACACACACACACACACACACACACACAGTCTTCAACCCCAATTCACTCACCAACATCTGTCGTTGGTCTGTTCTATGGTGAGGTTTTGTGAGTTTATCATGGTGTAGCTCTGAGTGTCCTGGGGGGAGATGGCAGAGCACTGGGTTATAATTGGATGGGATAAGAGGAATAAGGAAGGATTACTATACATGATGGACATTTCCTATTAAATTATATTAATAGTGTGTGTGTGTGTGTGTGTAACACATAGCGTGTCCGTGAGTCAAATATCTGTATTGCTTCTGCAGTACAGTTGCCTAATGCTAGTTATGATGGGCCATGATGTTGGTAGCCAGGATTATAGGCTAGAACCAGTGTGGTTGTTTAAGTGATGTGTACCCACTACTTAGCCAAAAGTATGTGGACACCTGCTCGTCAAACATCTCATTCCAAAATCATGGGCATTAATATGAAGTTGGTCCCCCCTTTGCTGCTCTAACAACCTCCACTCTTCTGGGAAGGCTTTCCACTAGATGTTGGAACATTGCTGTGGGGATTTGTTTCCATTCAGCCACAAAAACATTAGTGAGGTCGGGCACTGATGTTGGGCGATTATGCCTGGCTCGCAGTCGGTGTTCCAATTCATCCCAAATGTGTTTGATGGGTTTGAGGTCAGGGCTCTGTGCAGGCCAGTCAAGTTCTTCTTCACTGATCTCGACCATTTATGTACGGACCTCGCTTTGTGCACGGGGGCATTGTCATGCTGGAACAGGAAAGGGCCTTCCCCAAACTGTTGCCACAAAGTTGGAAGCACAGAATCATCATTCTAGAATGTAATTGTATGTTGTGGCATTAAGATTTCCATCTACATGAACTAAGGGGCTCGGACCATGATAAACAGCCCCAGACCATTAGTACTCCTCCACCAAACTTTACAGTTGGCGGTATGCATTCGGACAGGTAGCGTTGTCCTGGCATCCGCCAAACCCAGATTTGTCCGTTGGACTGCAAAATGGTGAAGTGTGATTCATCACTCCAGAGAACGCGTTTCCACTGCTGCAGAGACCAATGGTGGCAAGCTTTACACCACTCCAGCCAACGCTTGGCATTGTGCATGGTGATCTTAGGCTTGTGTGCGGCTGCTCGACCATGGAAACCAATTTTATGAAGCTCGCTGCGAACAGTTCTTGTGCTGACGTTACTTCCAGAGGCAGTCTGGAACTCTGTAGTGTAGTGCTGCTCCATACGCATACCGAAGACAGACAATCTTTACACGCTGCAGCACTCAGCGGTCTCGTTTCGTTAGCTTGTCTGGCTGAGCTGTTGCTGCTCCTAGATGTTTCCACTTCACAATAACAGCACTTATAGTTGACCAGGGAAGCTCAAGCAGGGCAGAAATTTGACGAACTGATTTGCTGGAAAGGTGGCATCCTATGACGGTGCCATATCGAATGTGACTGAGCTCTTCATAAGGCCATTCTACTGTCAATGTTTGTCAATGGAGATTGCATGGATGTGTACTCGATTTTATACACCTGTCAGCAACGGGTGTGGCAGAAATATCCACATTGTATATGTGTCTGGGCTGTTAGATCACCATTACAGTGTTGATTGCAGCAGGGTTCCCCAACTGACGGCCCGCGGATGATTTTATTTGGGCCCCAAAGTTTTCTGAGCAAAAATAAATGAATACTTTTTATTAAATGTTTTATTGTTGGACACAAAAGACTGTAAAAACACCAGCAAATAAGCTCCAATTGATTTAAATTTAGGAAATCTGTTACAAAGTATTACTACACATAGTAGAGACATACAGTTGAAGGTGGATGTTTACATACACCTTAGGCAAATACATTTACACTCAGTTTTTCACAATTCCTGACATTTAATCCTGGTAAAATTCCCTGTATTATGTCAGTTAGGATCACCACTTTATTTTAAGAATGTGAAATGTCAGAATATTAGTAGAGAGAATAATTTATTTAAGCTTTTATTTATTTCATCCCATTCCCAGTGGGTTAGAAGTTTACATACACTCAATTAGTATTTGGTAGCATTGCCTTTAAATTGTTTAACTTGAGTCAAATGTTTTGTGTAGCCTTCCACAAGCTTCCCACAGTAAGTTGGGTGAATTTTGGCCCATTCCTCCTGACAGAGCTGGTGTAACTGACTCAGGTTTGTAGGCCTCCTTGCTCGCACACACTTTTTCAGTCCTGCCCACAAATGTTCTATAGGATTGAGTCAGGGCTTTGTGATGGCCACTCCAATATCTTGACTTTGTTGTCCTTAAGCCATTTTGCCACAACCATGGAAGTATGCTTGGGGTCATTGTCCATTTGGAAGACACATTTGCGACCAAGCTTTAACTTCCTGACTGATGTCTTGAGATGTTGCTTCAATATATCCACATAATTTTTCTTTCCCTCATGATGCCATCTGTTTTGTGAAGTGCACCAGTCCCTCCTGCAGCAAAGCACCCCCACAACATGATGCTGCCACCCCCGTGCTTCACGGTTGGGATGGTGTTCTTCGGCTTGCAAGCCTCCCCATGTTTTCCTCCAAACATAACGATGGTCATTATGGCCAAATAGTTCTATTTTTGTTTCATCAGACCAGAGGACATTTCTCCAAAAAGTACGATCTTTGTCCACATGTGCAGTTGCAAACTGTAGTCTGGCTTTTTTTATGGCAGTTTTGGAGCAGTGGCTTCTTCCTTGCTGAGCGGCCTTTTAGGTTACGTCGATATAGGACTCATTTTACTGTGGTTATAGATCGTTTTTTACTTGTTTCCTCCAGCATCTTAACAAGGTCCTTTGTGGCTGTTTTGGGATTGATTTGCGCATTTCGCACCAAATTGTGTTCATCTCTAGGACGAGTCTCCATCCTGAGTGGTATGACGGCTGCGTGGTCCCATGGTGTTTATACTTGCATATTATCGTTTGTACAGATGAGCGTGGTACCTTCCGGCGTTAGGAAATTGCTCCCAAGGATGAACCAGATTTGTGGAGGTCTACAATTTTTTTTCTGAGGTCTGGCTGATTTCTTTTGATTTTCCCATGATGTCAAGCAAAGAGGCAATTTTCCAAGCTGTTTAAAGGCACAGTCAACTTAGTGTATGTAAACTTCTGACCCACTGGAATTGCGATACAGTGAATTATGAGTGAAATAATCTGTCTGTAAACAATTGTTGGAAAAATGACTTGTGTCCTAACCCACTTGCCAAAACTATAGTTTGATAACAAGACATTTTTGGAGTGGTTGAAAAACGAGTTTTAATGACTCGTTATTTAATGACTAAGTGTATGTTAACTTCCGACTTCAACTGTATGTGATCGTATTCAAATCTAAGCAAGGTTTGAATTTATTATGTTTTAGTCAAAAATGATATGATTTCTTGCAGACAATTTGCAGTCAACAAATGATGAGTAATTTTGTTCAGGCCCTCTGACCATCCACTCAAGAAACAAATTGTCCTGTGGCTGAATGTAGTTGATGATCCCTGGAATACAGTATTGATCCTCTGTTGAATGGCCATTGGGACAGATCATTAGAGTTCCATAACATTCTGTGTGTGTTATTACATGCTGTGTAACCTGGGTTCAATTGACATGAAACAGAAGAAATCTATCCTAAAATGGAGTGAAATGCAGAGGTACTTGCAATGATCTGGCTATTGCTAAAGCTAAAAGTATTTTCTACGCTGTGCCCGAATGAACACGATCCAGGTGTATCAGGCTACTACACGGAAGGTATTGCTGCATGCAGTGCACAGAGAGGAGGGACCACGCCTTAGTCTGGGTGGCAGTGACCGGGCCAGACACACACTCACACACACACACATACACACACTAAGCACACACACCATCCATTACATTCTATGTCTACTGGGATGGGTAATAGAATCCTGTGTCTCCTCCTCCATACTCTCTCTACTCTCTCTCATCTCTCCTCCTCCATATTCTCTCTCTCTCTCTCTAATCTCTCCTCCTCCATACTCTCCCTCTACTCTCTCTCATCTCTCCTCCTCCATACGCTCTCTCTCTAACTCTCTAATCTCTCCTCCTCCATACGCTCTCTCTCTCTCTCTCTCTCCCTCATCTCTCTTCCTGCGTTCGCTCTCTCTCTCTCCAATCTCTACTCTCTCCTCCTCCATATGCTCTCTCTCTCTACTCTCTCCTCCTCCATACGCTCTCTCTCTCCTCCTCCACACGCTCTCTCTCTCCTCCATACGCCCTCTCTCCTCCATACGCCCTCTCTCTCCTCCTCCATACACTCTCTCTCCTCCATACGCTCTATCTCTCTTCTCTCCTCCATATGCTCTCTCTCCTCTCCTACTCTCTCTCTCATTCTCTCTCTCTCTACTCACTCTCTCTCCATCTCTCTCAGGTGCATTAAATATTCTTTTCTCAGCTGAGCAGGGAGAGTCTTTCATGGCTAATTATTAATTTATTCACGATAATAGTGATGTATTATTAATGTATTCTCTGTTGTTTATCTGGAATCTAAATTAGAGTGTGTGTTGTGTTACAGTGTAGAACATTATGGTTGAACAGCAAAGTGATTAGTGCTGCTACAAGCTACAAGCAAACAGTAGGGCTGGATCACAACTAGCTTATCGTCACCACCACAGTTAGGCTATGCTAGTAGCATTTCTATTATTCTGTTGTATTGTATTCTATTATCACCTCTACAACAGTATCTCCCCTACTCTGGCATTATCATCATAGCATTATGATAGCTTCATCTTCCCCATCATAATAGGTGCATTGTTTAGTTGAACACAACACCAGGTAAAGGAGGTTAAGGGAGCGATATTACACAAAGGATATGCAGGTGTGCTATCTTCATTTGATCACTCGCAGAGAATGTTCCTACACAGCAAGAAAAAGCAAACGTGTAGTGTATTCATGGCTAAAGTTTGTAATTTCCACTTAAAAATGTCAGACTTGATTTTCCCTTATGAAAAATGTATCAACCCCTATAAAAATGCCCATTAATTATCATTAACGTAATAATTCACATGTCCTGTTTCTGCGGGATTATTTTCTTGCTGTGAGAAACTGTTCAAATTAAGATAACACATCTGTAACATCTGATACAGTGAATAGTGAAGAATATTGTGTACGTGTACCTGCGTGTATTGTTGAGTACTATGGTAAATCCATGGGTATAACCGTAACCCCTTTGGATAATTGTTTTGAACATCTAGCAAAAACCCTCTTCTCCCCCCACAAATTTACAGTCAGAGCAATGCTGTGTTTTCTTTTTCATTTCAATATATACAGTTGAAGTCGGAAGTTTACATAAACTTAGGTTGGAGTCATTAAAACACGTTTTTCAACCACTCCACAAATATCTTGTTAACAAACTATAGTTTTGGCAAGTCGGTTAGGACATCTACTTTGTGCATGACACAAGTAATTTCTCCAACAATTGTTTACAGACAGATTATTTCACTCATAATTCATTGTATCACAATTCCAGTGGGTCAGAAGTCTACATACACTATGTTGACTGTGCCTTTAAATAGCTTGGAAAATTCCAGAAGATTATGTCATGGCTTTAGAATCTTCTGATAGGCTAATTGACATAATTTGAGTCAATTGGAGGTGTACCTGTGGATGTATTTCAAGGCCTACCTTCAAACTCAGTGCCTCTTTGCTTGACATCATGGGAAAATCAAAAGAAATCAGCCAAGACTTCAGATTCTTTTTGTTGTAGACCTCCACAAGTCTGGTTCATCCTTGGGAGCAAATTCCAAAACCCTAAAGGGACCACATTCATCTGTACAAACAATAGTATTCAAGTATAAACACCATGGGACCAGCCATCATACTGCTCTGGAAGGCGACGCGGTCTGTCTCCTAGAGATGAACTTACTTTGGTGCGAAAAGTGCAAATCAATCCCAGAACAACAACAAAGGACCGTGTGAAGATACTGGAGGAAACAGGTACAAAATGATCTATATCCACAGTAAAACGAGTCCTATATCAACATACCCTGAAAGGCTGCTCAGCAAGGAAGAAGCCACTGCTCCAAAACCGCCATAAAAAGCCAGACTACGGTTTGCAACTGCTCATGGGAACAAAAATCATACTTTTTGGAGAAATGTCCTTTGGTCTGATGAAACAAAAAAAGAACTGTTTGGTCATAATGACAATTGTTATGTTTGGAGGAAAAATGGGGAGGCTTGCAAGCCAAAGAACACCATCCCAACCGTGAAGCACGGGGGTGGCAGCATCATGTTGTGGGGGTGCTTTGCTGCAGGAGGGACTGGTGCACTTCACAAAATAGATGGCACCATGAGGAAGGAAAATTATGTGGATATATTGAAGCAACATCTCAAGACATCAGTCAGGGAATGTGATGAAATAAATAAAAGCTGAAATAAATTATTCTCTTAAGCAAAAATAAAGTGGTGATCCTCTCAAGACATCAGTCAGGGAATGTGATGAAATAAATAAAAGCTGAAATAAAAGCCTATTCTCTCTACTATTATTCTGACATTTCACATTCTTAAAATAAATCTGGTGATCCTAACTGACCTAAGACAGGGACTTTTTTTAGCACTAGGATTAAATGTCATTTACCTTTGGAATTGTTTTCAATGAAAAGAGTTTAAATGTATTTGGCTGAGGTGTATGTAGACTTTTTCCGACCTTAACTGTATGCAGGCCATTGGTTGTATGTGTTCATAATAGATTTATGAAGTCTAAGCTGACTCGTTGTGCTGTTTCCATGAATAAATTCCATTATATCAGAGGAGAGCATTTAATCTTTCTTCTGTAGCTTCTCGGAGTCATAGCCTGTGTTCCAAATGGCACCCTATTCCCTATTCCCTTTCTTGCACTACTTTTCTATTGCACTGTGTAAGTAATAGGTCCCCATTTGGGATGCACTCAGGGCCCGTTTGATGTGGGTGAAGGGTTACTGGTGTGGCTACCTCCCAGGGTTTAAACCACAACCATGATCTAGCATCTTAATATAGATGATCTAGTGTATATACGCTCTCTTCCCTTGACTAGTGCCCTAGATCAGCACTCCTACGCTTTTTTAATACAGGCCCAGAGCCATAGGCTGTATACATGTAAATAGAGTATTGCTCTCTGCCCCAGATTATTGCTACTGCTTTGATACCTAAGAGGGCTACTGGTGACAGAGGGAGACCTGTACTGTCGGATGGGAGAGGAGGCACAGGCCTAATGACTGAATGTCATTGGTGTCTTTAAAACTTGAACCTCCTTTAGGCTACCCTTTGTAATGCATTCTAGTAAAGGCTGCTTCCACGACTAACAAAAGGGTGTGTCTCTGTGATGCTCTGATGCAGCACCATATATACTCAGTTTTTCCATCCTCTTTTCTATCGCTCTCTCTCTCTCTCTCTCGCTCTCTCTAGATAGGTTTATCAGTATTCCCTACAAGCTTGGAGTAACTGCAGTGTTACATCTGCATAGATCTGCATACTCACTCTCTCTCTGCCTCTTCTCTCTGCTTTACCACGGTACTACCGCATGCTGTGTTAATGGACTAGCAGAGAGGGAGAAAGAGGGGGATGAGCGATAGAGAACAAGAGGGGAGGATTCTGCTCATTATTCATTGTCGTCATCTCCTCTCTGTGGGGTCGGTGGGGTTCGCTTTAAATGTGCTGTACTGTAATCACCCTGAAATTAATACTGTCAGGTACCCTACTATTTCTGCTAGTTTAACCAATGAATGTGTCTTAGGGTACAGCTCCTTGTTTAGCTAATGTGGCTAACCAAGCACCAAGCAAGCCACTGATCCTGTGTGTGTAGCAGTGACTGGCTGTGGCTGTGGCTGTAGCAGGCAGCTTGATGCTGAGGGTTTTATGTGATGAGGCTGATCCTATGACCCCAGCTGGCTGATTGAACAAATCAGAGAGAGGATAAGAGATGGGGTTGATGCAGCCTGTATCAGCCATGAGGATGGGAGGAGGGAGGGGAGAAGCAGGTTGACGTTTTATAGTCATCAATCTTGCGCTGGAGCGAATTCCACTAGATGGGCCAGCTGCAAAATTGGCCTCATCGTAGAAATCCATGAAAACAAAAATGTATTTACGGTTAGTGTGTGTAAGGTGAAATAAGGTTAGGTTTAAAATCAGATTTTATGACTTTGTGACTGTGCCAGCTCGTGACCACTATACACAGCTGCCTACAGGGCAAGATTCATGACAATAAATGCCAACCTGCAGGAAAGAAGGGATGGGAGAAGAAATAAGGGAATGGTGAGGGGAATAAAGCATGTGTCAGAGAGGGGAAAGAGGAGATGGGAGGAATGAGGGTAGGGATAGGAGGAGAGGGGGAAACTGATTTTGTAGAAGAGGATATGCTAAGAGGGCTCTCTATCTCTCTTTCACTCTGTCCTCAAGCGTTGTGTGTAAGGAAGGATGGCCCAAAAGAAGACAAGATTTGGCAAGAGTTCTGGAGGGCCTGCAGGGATGTGTTGGGTTCTATCACATTCTCAAGGAGGGATGATACTATCCCTTTGTGGTTAAAGGGGAAGTTGCTGAATGTGGAGGCACTGATTGGCTAAAGGTTGTATGTGTGTGGCAGTGGCTGGATCTGCTCTGTGGCTAGTTACCACAGAAATGTCCCACCCCATGCTGCTGCTGCAGACAGCTGTGTCTACCACTTTGCACAAGGCAATGGGAACTGCCATGGGATGGGAACTGCCAAATGGAAACTGCCAAATTAAACTGTCATTAGGGCCTAGTTGGTGTGTTTTGGGCAATCCATGGGAGAGAACTACTTTATTTAGGATGGTGCCAGGTTTCCTCCAGACGTGACGCTTGGCATTCAGGCCAAAGAGTTTAATCTTGGTTTCATCAGACCAGAGCATCTTGTTTTGCATTTTGTCATGCAGTTTTGTCATTATGAGGTATTGTGTGTGGTTTGTTGAGGATTTTGTATTTATTTAATCCATTTTAGACTAAGGTTGAAACGTAACGTAATTGTGGAAAAAGGGAAGAGGTCTGAGTACTTTCCGAATACAGTACTAGGCCATGTGTAGTGTGTGTGCATGCACACCTGTTTGTCTGTTTGTGTTTCTGTATGTTTACGTTTATTCTCACAGACACGCATTCTAGATTACAGGAGACAGTACCGATTCTCCTGTACACTATGTTCTGTATATACAGTATCTGTATCTTATTGATAGTGACATGTATTGCTTGTTACCATAAAAAAATGCTAAAGTCAAACAGATTTAGTTGTCTTTTCAAGGCCAACTGCCAGGCAAGAATAGAATGGCTAAATCCCAAATGGCACCCTATTCCCTATGTCGTGTACTATTGAATACAGTGCCATTTTGGACGTTGACCATGTCTGATAGAGCAGCTCTATCAACAGCATTTAAATGGAAATGACTCGAAGAGAGAGAGAAGAGGAAAGGAGAGAGCGGATGATTGTCAGGACATCCAATCAGAATATGGTTATTCAAATCACATATTTATATGGAAATATGTCTCTTTATATTATCCTCTGTTTGGAGAATGTCAGACTGCCATTTCTGTGTGTTTGTCAAATGCCTCAATGGACTGGACAGTCTGGACTGGACAATAATCGCTGGTACTTATTGTGGAAACTGATATTGAATCATGGGTCCTCCAACAGTGACATTATTATCCAAGTCCCGACATACAGTATGTTGTACTACTGATAGCTAGTGTATTTTCCCCATCCAGCAAATCCAAGTCCAACACTCTGAACAGACAGCCAAGAGGTTAGTAGCATCCTAACCGTGCGTTGAGATCTCAGAGACAACATGCAAGTGTTATACATCATTTAGGCTGAATGTTCAGGAATCAGGAGAGACTGTATTTATCCTACTGTATCGTCTTGTTCTCTCTACGGGAACTCACAGAGTTTTATGAGCATGAAGTTGAATCTCATAAGTATTTCCTTGGTTCCTTATGATCTTGATCTCCTCTCCTAATATTAATAATAACTTGAAAAGATCTTTTTAATACAGGTAACAAAGTGCTTCATCGTAAAATAATGCAACAAAAGTACTAACAAAGACAGGAGAGAGGAGAATGAAAGAAGATGGCTAATTAAAATCACTGAAGACATTTAGTAGAAGCTCATATCCAGATCGACTTACAGGAGCAATTAGGGTTAAGTGCCTTGCTCAGCACATTGTCAGCATTTTCACTTAGTCGGCTCGGGGATTTGAATCAACGTCCTTTTGGTTGCTGGCTCAACGCTATTGCCTGCTATTCTGCTTGTCGCCCCACATTAAAAGCATCTTAATGAAACTAAGTCTTCAACAGGCAGCTCTCAATGCTCTCCTCTCCCTCTGACTTATTGAGAAGGAAACAAGGAGAGAGGATTCACCCTGCATCTGCTTGTCTCCAGAAGCAATTTGTCCGTCTTTCCTGAGTGTGTAAGAGGAGTGAAGAGTAACTCTGAAATCTGGGTCGTTTGTAACACTGCCTAATCAACCAATTACTCGCCTATTAAATATTATCTTTGCTTCAAACAGACACACACGCACGCACACACACACACACATATCTCCATTAAACACAGTGCTGGTCCATCTAATGGATGAAGCAATGACACACACACAAACAGCCACGCTCTGTATCCCTGAAGCTGGTACAAACACTAGCGGTAGCCCCAGAGAAAGCTATAGCCAGTTTCCTTCCTGTGGACTGATGAGGCTGGGGCTTAGAGGTCAAAGGTGACTCCTGCAGCCTGGTGCTTCTGGTTCTTTCTCTGCTTGGTTTGCCTGTCTGTGTGTGTGTGTGTGTGTGTGTGTGTGTGTGTGTGTGTGTGTGTGTGTGTGTGTGTGTGTGTGTGTGTGTGTGTGTGTGTGTGTGTGTGTGTGTGTGTGTGTGTGTGTGTGTGTGTGTGTGTGTATGGTGTTAGCTCGCTCTGCCTTTCCAGCCAACCACGACAACAGAGGACAGTGGCTCTTATATATGCAATGAAGGAGAGAGATGGAGGAAGAGGAGGGGGGAGGAAGGGAGGGATGCAACAGAGGAGGTATTTAGAGAGAGAATGGGTATATGGATGGCAAGAGAGGTAAAAGAAAAAGACAAGGAGAGATAGAGATAGAGATAAAGAAAATAGGATATATTTAGATAGAGAGACAGAAAATACAGGATAGAGAAAAGAGAGCGGTTCATTTGGAGGTGGCCAGGTTGTTAAGCTGAGTATAGCAGGATTTAAAAGTCCCTTTTTTCCCCAACAGCTTTTTGTCTGTCAGCAGAGAGAGGGAGAACAGCAACCAGATTTCTGAAATGAAAACCGGGGACATTTCCAGTTTGGCGGTCAATATATCATTAAAATATCCAATGTTATTATCTATGACATAAAAAAGGGAGACAATTCCGGTTTCATGTATTTAGACTAACATGCTGTGATAGAGAAAACAACTATACTACAGAAACACTACAGACAGAACTGTCCGATCTGAAAAGCCATTCAGTGGTGCTGGTAGTCTGGGTAGAAAACGAGCAGAAGAGAACATGAGCTAAATTTAAAAAACAGACAATAGTATATGTGAAATACTTAACAACATAATAAAGAAATAAAACGAAGACGAGGTTGGTACCTACATTGTATGCTTATACCAACCTAATATGTATATTTCTCAGAAGAATGTATCTTCTTCAGGATTGCTCTGTCTTTGGCCAGCTTCTCCATGATCTCCTGGCAGGGGAGGTTGAAGTTTGTCTTCACAATAAACATGGCCTTGATGGCAGGAACAGTGAACCTATTTCCTGCTGCTGTCCATAGATCATTCATTTGGGAGAACACTCTCTCGACTGGTGCATTACTTCCAGGTAGGCACATGACAACAGACGCTAATCTAGCCAGGTTAGTGTGTGGGCTGTCGTTCTCTTTGAAGTGGGTAACCACCGTGCTCCATCTCTGACTAAGCGGTGTCTCAGATGTTTTCCATTCTTCAAGCGATCCCCCCTTTAGGAACTCTTGCAGACCAGTAACCTCGTCAAACAATGCATCCTCATTGATGGTCACATTGGGGCATTTTTCCCGCAGGGCTGCCTTCTGGATCTCTTCACGCAGAGGTTGCCTTTTTAAAAGGAGACAATGTAAATCTTGTAGGTTATCTGTGTGCTTTCCCCATGCTTGCAAGTAGTTCACAGCCGTAATGAAGAATGATTGGGATGTTTTGAAAAAGCTCTCTTTAGACATGTCTCCATTGTCCCCCAGCTCTCTCAGAAGTCCTCTGACCAGAACTGGAATCAAGTTGTCATCACGTCTTGCAGTCAATTTTGCCTCAATGTTTCTCAGAATTGCAGATGACTCCACTGCACAGTGTTCCTGGACTTCAAGCATCTTGATCGTGTCACTGAATACGGTCAGGTTTCCATCGACAAAGGCCAGCCAAAGTTCAGTCAGTGGATCTTCGAACATTGTTCGCAGGACAACAGGGCATTTTTTTTCAGAAATTAAAAAGGATTTCAATGGCACATTGTCAGCACTCTTTCTAGAGCAGGGAACATGGACAGACAGCAAACATTTCTGTGTCCTAAAATGTTATGGTACTCCTGGCCAACAAAGTCACAAAAGCTCTTCAGTCTTTCTACTCTGACGGTGAAAATATGAAAATATCCAAATATCTTTGTGAGCAGGTACTCAACATCAAGGGGAATCATATCCGAAGTTGTTTTGGCAGTGTTATGAATGATGTGAGCAGGACAACCTAAGCCAATCACCTCCCACTGCAGAGCATTTTTAACTTTGGTATGGACATTGACCCTCCCCAGCCTATTCAGTCCACCAAAATTAGTATTTGTGTTGTCGGCAGAGAATGCCACGACTTTGTTTTCCAGGTTACATTTTGGATGACCACCAGGACCTCAGCTGCAATTTCCTCTGCTGTTTCTCCTTTCAATTCAACAAAATCAAGCAGTTTTGTTTCCACAGATGTGCTGCCATCATATATCTTACAATATCTGACTACTATTGGCAGCAGCTTTACATGTCCATGAATGGACACATCAATGGACAGGGACACAAATTCAACCTGGTCTAGGTCCTGTTACCAAAGTAGTTGTCCATGTTACTAACACGTTACTCACTATGGCTTCACATTGTGTCCTAGCACATGGAGCTAACACGTTACTCACTATGGCTTCACATTGTGTCCTAGCACATGGAGCTAACACGTTACTCACTATGGCTTCACATTGTGTCTCACTATGGCACATTGTGTCCTAGCACATGGTGCTAACACGTAACTCACTATGGCTTCACATTTTGTCCTAGTACATGGTGCTAACACGTAACTCACTATGGCTTCACATTGTGTCCTAGCACATGGAGCTAACATGTTACTCACTATGGCTTCACATTGTGTCCTAGCACATGGAGCTAACACGTTACTCACTATGGCTTCACATTGTGTCCTAGCACATGGTGCTAACACGTTACTCACTATGACTTCACATTGTGTCCCAGCACATGGTGCTAACACGTTACTCACTATGGCTTCACATTGTGTCCCAGCACATGGTGCTAACACGTTACTCACTATGACTTCACATTGTGTCCTAGCACATGGAGCTAACACGTTACTCACTATGACTTCACATTGTGTCCTAGCACATGGTGCTAACACGTTACTCACTATGACTTCACATTGTGTCCTAGCACATGGTGCTAACACGTTACTCACTATGACTTCACATTGTGTCCTAGCACATGGTGCTAACACGTTACTCACGATGACTTCACATTGTGTCCTAGCACATGGTGCTAACACGTTACTCACTATGACTTCACATTGTGTCCTAGCACATGGTGCTAACACGTTACTCACTATGACTTCACATTGTGTCCTAGCACATGGTGCTAACACGTTACTCACTATGACTTCACATTGTGTCCTAGCACATGGTGCTAACACGTTACTCACTATGGCTTCACATCTGTCGTTCTGCCCCTGAACAGGCAGTTAACCCACTGTTCCTAGGCCGTCATTGAAAATAAGAATTTGTTCTTAACTGACTTGCCTAATAAAATAAAGGTAAAATTAAATTGTGTCCTAGCACATGGTGCTAACACGTTACTCACTATGACTTCACATTGTGTCCTAGCACATGGTGCTAACACGTTACTCACTATGACTTCACATTGTGTCCTAGCACATGTAAACTTTGGCTCATAAAGCTTCCGTGTGACACGGGCAATCAGAGAGGCTTTATGCTTTTTGGTCTGTTGATGTTCTACCACTGCCGTTCTTCCCCCGCTGCCATTTGAAAAAGAGGAATTACAAAGGGTGCAGTGAACCATTCTATCGTCTTGACCTGAGCGTATAAATGGAAATTCTCTCATCATGTTGTCATTAAAATGGCATTTCCGTTTCTTGGAAAGAGTCATTGTACCTCTGTCTGCTCTTCTTCACTCTCTCTGTGTCGCTCTTCTTACTCTCTTAACTTTTTCTTCTCCTCCAATCTTTCTCCTCCTCTTGTCTTCACTCATCTTCCTGCTCTTTCTTCCTTTCCTTCTCTTTACCTTTCCACCTCACTCTTCTACAGTCTCCTCGCTTCGCTCTTTTTACTCCCTTCATTTTTCCTTCTCCTTTCTCTCCAATCTTTAATAATAAATAGTACACTATTAGATCAAATACTTTGGTTAACAGATTTCCATTGCTTTTATCATTTTTGTATTTTATCTCAAAAACATTGTTTGGAATAATAAATTGGCAGGCTCTGCAAACATATCTTTACCTTTCCTCCTCTCTCTCTTTCACTCTTCTTCCTATCCAGTCTTCCTCCTCTCCACGCTAACAGAAAACATTATGCTAATGTTATCCATGAAAATGTCTAAATATATTTTCACACTACTTATAATGCCAAACCATTCAAATTGTAATCTACAAATAAATATTCTCAGAATTATGCATTAATTTAATATAATCATATTTTCAAAATAGCCCGTTCTCTGCATGTTTACATGTGAATGTTTTTTAACCTAGCTACCATGAAAGTAGCTAGCTAACCCAGCTAGATAACGTTAACTTTGTCGACATAGCTAATGTTAGCTAGCATAACCTATTTAAAACCTTATAAAGCAGATAATCTATCTATATAATAAATTGTGACATTATAACATCATTAGTTAGTATCTCAAACAATTGTAACTTACCTGGCTTGAAAAGACATTTGTGGTGATGTTATAGATTCACTTGACACTTGCTAGCTTCTGGCAAAGTTTTCCACAGCAGTTTTCTCTAAATCTAGCACGAGCAAGTAGTTAGTAGAAGAAGAGTGAATGAGGCTGCTATAGGGAGTAGCCCCTTCTGCTGGACAAAACAAGCACAACGCGATTGAGATGTCAACCGGTAGGCTCTGCTGCCCGGTCTTTCTTCATCCATCATCGTCGGTTACAAGGTAATACGGTAATTGTGCAAGCCCTAAACACAAGCCTGAAACACAGCATACCACCCTCCATAACACTGCTGGCTTGCTTCTGAAGCTAAGCAGAGTTGGGCCTGGTCAGTCCCTGGATGGGAGACCAGATGCTGCTGCAGGTGGTGTTGGAGAGCCAGTAGGAGACTCTTTCCTCTGGTCTAAAAAAATATCCCAATACCTCAGGGCAGTGACTGGGGACACTACCCTGTGTAGGGTGCCGTCTTTCGGATGGGATGTTAAACAGGTGTCCTGACTCTCTGAGGTCATTAAAGTTCCCATGGCACTTATTGTAGGGGTGTTAACCCTGGTGTCCTGGCCAAATTCCCAATCTGTCCCTCAAACCATCATGGTCACCTAATAATCCCCAGTTGACAATTGGCTCATTCATCCCCTGTAACTTTTCCCCAGGTTGTTGTTCTAAATGAGAATGTGTTCTCAGTCAACTTACCTGATTAAATAACAGATAAATAAAAACAAGCCCTATAGACACAATAGGGAGGGGATCTACTGTAGAAAGTCCCCCAGTTTGTGTTTTCTAATAATGTTTCTTCACTCACTGTGGACCTCATTAGCTAGTGAATGCCAGCGTCATTCATTCAACCAGACAGACTATGAGTCTATCTGTCTATGCATGAATGGGTGTGTGTGTACCTTGCTGTTTTTTGGGGGGCCACTTGAGTGGTCCCCTCCCTGCCTGTTCTAAAGTGTCCCTCTGGGAGACACAAGACCCTCCACAGCCACACACACAGGAGGGCTGTCAATCAAATATTGATGAGGTCTGTAACCCTCATTACAACAGACCTACCCACCTTCACAGAGTATGATCTCTATGGTACAGTAACAGTAATCTAGTGGGGCATTGGCTGATCCTGAGGTCAATTGATTCCTTGGTGATCACTCTCTGTCTCTGACAGGTAGACTACAGCAAGGGACCACGCACACACAGTACACTACACACACACACACACACACATACACACACTATTGAGAGCCAATACGGAATCATTGACCAGATGGGGCTCAACAATTACACGTTTGTGACTGTGAGGGTTGGGCGATGTAGCAAAAAGTGGTTTTAATGGGCATGTTTCCATTCTGATTGCTTTATACTGTTCAACCAAACTTTAGCCATAAATAATATTCGGACAAAACTGACAGTGAAGTAGTTGTATTTAAAGAACATTGCATAGGAATTAAAATTCTCCTTTGTTGCCTCTTACTCTGGTACTTGACCAATGGTTGCAATTTGAATAGTTATTTGTTCACTTCCAGCATAAAAAAGTAAAACATTTCCTGCACTAATTTGTTATCATTTACACGCTGTGCCACATTTATTTTGTCTTAGCATGCCTCTATTTTGTTCCTCTACTGTGTATTTTTGGCTTCAGTTGCAGTTCTTACTTTTGCCACTAGGGGTAGATGGTTGATTACAGAGGATCTATTTGGCAAGCTTGCCTTCCTGAAGTTGTTGACTTGTTGTGCTAGAAAGTTATTTAGTGTGTTTGTGTGAGTGTCCCTAGACCAAGGATGGGCAACTCCAGTCTTCGAGGGCCAGAGTGGAGTCACTCTTTTTCCCCATCCCTAGCAAACACAGCTGATTCAACTAATGACATTCTCAACTGAAGATCAGTCTGCCTTTCATACAGCTCTCAGTATAACATCACACACTGCATCTGGAGAGACTGCCAGAGATCTAAAACACACATCACAAAGATCATCAGCCTTTGATACACCACACACTGTGCACACACACACATACACACATACACACACACTTGAAAAGTGTACAAACAGGCCTATTTGCTGTGTGTCGTGTATAATGGGATGTGTCATGTGCAATGGGAGGGGGCCGACAGATAATGACATCATCGCTTAGATCATCTCTGTGTGACAGAGAGCAGAGGACTGTGGGAGGTTACATGAGAGGGGGGAGAGAGAGAGAGAGAGCGAGAGAGAGAGAGAGAGAGAGTGTGTGTGTGTGTGTGTGTGTGTGTGTGTGTGTGTGTGTGTGTGTGTGTGTGTGTGTGTGTGTGTGTGTGTGTGTGTGTGTGTGTGTGTGTGTGTGTGTGTGTGTGTGTGTGTGTGTGTGTGTGGTACTGTAAAAGCACTGAAATCCTGTTTATTTTCTCGCCAGCAGAAATCTCTTAACCTGTCAGGAGTCAGATGAGTCAGTCTGACTAGGAGAGAAATGCATCCAGGCATCAACACACACACACACACACACACACACACACACATACATACACGCAGCTCCTCACAAAACTCCATTTACATAGCTAAAAATATCTCAAGTGTTTGAACCTTGAACCATTTTACAGAGAGGGAGGGAGGGAGGGAGGGGAGGGGGAGGGAGGGAGGGAGGGAGGGAGGGAGGGAGGGAGGGAGGGAGGGAGGGAGGGAAGGGAGGGAGGAAATCAGCAGCAGTAGTGTTAATGAGACTGCAGATCTCTCCTTCTGCCTTGTGCCTCTATTCCTTCAGACTGTATGAGTGTGCTGTGATTATTTGATGGCATATTGAACGAAATCTGATCGGATTAGGGGGTCAGAGAGAGGAGGGGGCGCTGAGGTCCCTCATTCCCCCCTCCAGACTCTGTTCTCCCTATCTGTAACTCCTTCAAATCCTGTTTAGATGGCTCACAAGAGAACCAGAACACACACTTACAAAGACCACTGCAGGAATCATCTGCTCATTTGTGGTAGGCTAAATCTGCAACAGTAGAATATGATTGGCCATGTGTTCAGTCTCTCCTTTACATTCTTTAGAGCCATAATCCATAATCTCTCACCTCTGTATGTGTCTGTCAGACAGCAACAGTGGTAGGCCTGATCACCGACAACGACGAGACAGTCTATAGGGAGGATGTCAGAGACCTGGCCGTGTGGTGCCAGGAGAACAACCTCTCCCTCAACTTGACCAAGACAAAGGAGATGATTGTGGACTACAGGAAAAAGAGGACCGAGCACGCCCCCATTCTCATCGACGGGGCTGCAGTGGAGCAGGTTGAGAGCTTCAAGTTCCTTGGTGTCCACATCAACAACAAACTAACATGGTTCAAACACACCAAGACAGTCGTGAAGAAAGGCACAACAAACCTATTCCCCCTCAGGAGACTGAAAGGTTTGGTATGGGTCCTCAAATCCTCAAGATGTTCTACAGCTGCACCATCGAGAGCATCCTGACAGGTTGCATCATTGCCTGATATGGCAACTGCTCGGCCTCTGACCGCAATGCACAACAGAGGGTAGTTCGTACGGCCCAGTACATCACTGGGGCCAAGCTTCCTGCCATCCAGGACCTCTATACCAGGCGGTGTCAGAGGAAGGCCCTAAAAATTGTCAAAGACTCCAGTCACCCAAGTCATAGACTGTTCTCTCTGCTACCGTAACGGCAAGCGGTACCAGAGCGCCATGTCTAAGTCCAAGAGGCTTCTAAATAGCTTCTACCCCCAAACCATAAGACTCTTGAACATATAATCAAATGGCTATCCAGACTATTTACATCGCTGCTACTCTCTGTCTGTTATCATCTATGCATAGTCACTTTAATAACTCTACCTACATGTACATGTTAACTCAACTAACCGGTACTAACTGCACATTACTCTGTACGGGTACGCCCCTGAATATGGTCTTGCTATTTTTATTTTACAGCTTCTCTTTAATTACTTGTTACTTTTATTTCTTATTCATATTTTTTTATACTGCATTGTTGGTTAGGGGCTCGTAAGTAAGCATTAAACTGTAAGGTTTAATTCGGCGGTATTGTATTCGGTGCATGTGACTAATAAAATTTGATTTGATGTGAGGGGCTGTGCGGTCAACTGTACCGGTATTCATTCACAGACGTTTACCTTACCTTCTATAATAGTATTTTAATGTTATATTTGTTACATTAAATTGTTCAGTAATGACTCGAAAAAAGGATGTCAATAATCTGTTTTTATGGCCAGTAAAAAAATATATATACAAAAAAAATGAAACCTGAGGACTGTTAGTTAACTTTCTAGCACAGCAAGTCAACTTCGGGAGGGCAAGCTTGCCAAATCGACCGACTACTAATTATTATCATGGAGATTTTTTGGGTTGTTGACGAAATAGAGGCATACAAAGACACAAGAAACGTGACACATTGTGTCAATGATAACTAATTAGTGCAGGAAATGGAGAAATTTACGAAAATGCTGGAAGTGAATATTGGAATTGAGGAAATAACTATGCAAATGGAAACCATTGGTTGAGTACCAGAGTTTGAGGCTACAAAATATAATTTTGATTCCTATGCAATGTTCTACAAAATGGACTACTTCACTGTCAGTTTTGTCCTCCTAATATTTTGGTTTGAATTTTGATTGAACAGTATAAAGCAATCAGAATGGAGAAAATCTCATTAAAACCATTAGAATAAATGTGGTGCCATGCTCTACCCATAAAGCACAGTTAGAACTTGCATTATTCAGAAACATCAAATAGCAGGAAATACCTTCATACGGTCCAAAATTTGACAAATACTGTGATATGATATTTTGGTCATCGCCCAGCCACACACAGTCTCACACAGCCAGGCATCCCCAGTTGAGTCAGCTATGTGTCTGTCTGTCAGATGTGAGAACAGATGTGTGATGTGATGACGAATGAGATCAGACAGAATCCTATTTGGCCTTTAGAGACAGAGGAGAGGAGGGACTAGACCGATTCAGCCTGGGATTGGCTGGGCTGTTACTCTGAGCGAGTCCTATCCAGGCTGTGATTGGCTGGGCGTGGCCTATCCAGGTTATGATTGGCTAGGCGTGGCCCACTGTGTTATAAAGTGGATTAGAGCTGTGGTTATGGATGACATCCTCTATATAATCTGGTTAAATTAGACTAGATTATCAATGGATACAGGATTAACAGCTAATTAGGGGACACAACAGCAGCTCCCCTTTATTCTATCAGCTGGGTTTGGGGAAAACCTCACCCACTGTTTCACCCGTACTATCGGTGCTTAGACTTGATGGATGGGATACACAAACAGTTGAGTAGTATACACACACACACACACACACACACACACACACACACATACAAACACACACACACACACACATAGACACACTCACACACATCTAGGGCCCTATAAAATATGTGATGCTGAGAACATTAAAGGTGTACTATGCATAAATCCCTCCACCATTTCCTGGTTGCTAAAATTGTAATAGTTCTCCTAATTTCAGTGTACGTGACAAAACAAGCAATGTATAGTGTAGACAGTCATTGTACCATCTAAACCAACCGCTGTGAAACATATTTTCCTTAACCAAAAATATTGTATATTCAGCTGTTTGAAGCTGGTAGACTCAAAAACTAAATTTAAGAATGTGAAGCATAGAAATATTGCACATAGAACAGATCTATCACTTCTTAGACTTGCTTGCAATGAGAATGACAGATCTATAATTCACAAACTTTGGCTACCATGATCTAAGTAAAGACCAGGAAGTTCAGCAAAAATTAAGACGTACCTTGTAATAAACAATTACGTTAATCCGATTGGTAGATATTTGACCGTTAATTTCTACAAAACGTGCAGGGTTGATGGAGTTGTTGTAGCTTGCTTACTCCATCCCCAAACACCATGCTAGATCAGAGTGGGCCAGTTCATTTTTTATTTTTTTGTTCATGGACAGAATGACAGATTTTTTGTTTGTCAGCTCAGGGATTTGATATAGCAACCTATCGTTTACTGGCCCAACACTCTAACCACTAGGCTACCTGCCACCCCACCACTGCAGCCACCGGCAGGCTGTGCCTTTCTTGACGTTAAAGCTGCAAGGTGTTGTTGCTACATGCGTTTTTGATAAATGTAATTCAAATTGCGAAAACAGAAGTGTATAAAAAGCCATAGACTAACGCTAGACATCCCACAAAACCCCAAGACAAAAACACACCACAATAACCCATGTCACACCCTGGCCTGACCGAATAAATGAAGAATAAACATAATATATTTCGACCAGGGTGTGACAGAACCCCCCATAAGGTGCGGACTCCCGGACGCACATCAAAACACCGGGCGCTGGTGTGTGGATGGGGATCTAGACCGTGGGCGTATAGGGAGACCAGGCTCAGTAGGCTGTAATGAACTACACTGCTGGGAATGGCTATGATGCTAACCTGCAGACCAGGCTCAGTAGGCTGTAATGAACTACACTGCTGGGAATGGCTATGATGCTAACCTGCAGACCAGGCTCAGTAGGCTGTAATGAACTACACTGCTGGGAATGGCTATGATGCTAACCTGCAGACCAGGCTCAGTAGGCTGTAATGAACTACACTGCTGGGAATGGCTATGATGCTAACCTGCAGACCAGGCTCAGTAGGCTGTAATGAACTACACTGCTGGGAATGGCTATGATGCTAACCTGCAGACCAGGCTCAGTAGGCTGTAATGAACTACACTGCTGGGAATGGCTATGATGCTAACCTGCAGACCAGGCTCAGTAGGCTGTAATGAACTACACTGCTGGGAATGGCTATGATGCTAACCTGCTGACCAGGCTCAGTAGGCTGTAATGAACTACACTGCTGGGAATGGCTATGATGCTAACCTGCAGCCTTTAACAGACCAGGCTCAGTAGGCTGTAATGAACTACACTGCTGGGAATGGCTATGATGCTAACCTGCTGACCAGGCTCAGTAGGCTGTAATGAACGACACTGCTGTGAATGGCTATGATGCTAACATGCTAACATGGAGCCCTGTGCTGTACCAGGCTCAGTAGGCTGTAATGAACTACACTACTGGGAATAGGAGGATAATGCTACCCTGCTAACATGGAGCCTTGTGCTGTACCAGGCTCAGTAGGCTGTAATGAACTACACTACTGGGAATAGGAGGATAATGCTACCCTGCTAACATGGAGCCTTGTGCTGTACCAGGCTCAGTAGGCTGTAATGAACTACACTACTGGGAATAGGAGGATAATGCTACCCTGCTAACATGGAGCCTTGTGCTGTACCAGCAATAGATTATTTAGTAAAAGCAGTTCTCCAATCCCATTTCAAATATTTTCTTTCTACTTGCTCCTCCTGATATAAGTGATCTCACAACTGTCCTAAACAGTAACATTTATCAGGAGTTGACTATCGTATGAATAGTATATTTAGCACATATTACTCTATGTCCAATTCCTAACCAAGGTTGTATTGTATGTAACTGTGCTGAGTGTGCTGAGTGCATGTGTCCAACAGGCTGTGATGTGTTGGGCTCATACAGCATAACATAGAGGAGTGGTACTGCTGTTTTGATGATAGCTGGATATACTGGAGCAACAAAGCAGCCATCTGATGTCACAAACACCTGTACTCAGAGGCTCTGTGGCCAGGATGGGGAGTGGCTGTGTGTGTGTGTGTGTGTGTGTGTGTGTGTGTGTGTGTGTGTGTGTGTGTGTGTGTGTGTGTGTGTGTGTGTGTGTGTGTGTGTGTGTGTGTGTGTGTGTGTGTGTGTGTGTGTGTGTGGAGACAGACTAAGCTTTGATGGATGGGGTATTTAATGATGAGGAGGGCGGTAGAGGGCCTCAGAGTGATGCCTCCATCATCCATTATACTCCTACAGCTACAGCAGCATGGGACCCTGGGTAGGCAGTAGGCAGTCTAGTGATGGAGGGCCAGCCCTCTCATAGCTTTACACATTCATAACATTATACTATGTCTGACTTAGACTGAGAGAGAGATAGAGGGGGTGTGGTGGGTGAAAGGATGAGCGAGAGAGAGAGAGAGAGAGAGAGAGAAGGTGTGTGTCTTTGTATTTGAGAAATACACACGCACACACCCAGACACCGTGGTGAGCAGCTCTTTGCAGCGCCCAGCCTAGGTCCAGTAGTAGCCCAGGTCACATCAGCACCATTATCCCAGAAACCCTGGACCCAGTCCAATTCACAAACCTCTGCAACAGATCCACAGATGACGCAATCTCAATTGCACTCCACACTGCCCTTTCCCACCTGGACCAAAGGAACACCTATGTGAGAATGTTGTTCATTGACTATAGCACAGCATTCAACACCATAGTGCCCACGAAGCTCATCACTAAGCTAAGGACTCTGGGACCAAGCACTTCCCTCTGCAACTGGACCCTGGACTTTCTGACGGGCCGCCCCCCAGGTGGTAAGAGTAGGCAACAACACATCTGCCACGCTGATCCTCAACATGGGAGCCCCCAGGGGTGCGTGCTTATTCCCCTCCTGTACCCCCTGTTCACCCACGACTGCGTGGCCAAACACGACTCCAACACCATCATTCAGTTTGCTGACGACACAACAGTGGTCGGCCTGATCACTGACAACGATTAGACAGCCTATAGGGATGAGGTCAGAGACCTGGCAGTGGGGTGCCAGGACAACAACCTCTCCCCGAATGTGAGCAAGACAAAGGAGCTGATCGTGGACTACAGGAAAAGGAGGGCCGAACAAACCCCCATTAACATCGACGGGGCTGTAGTGGAGCGGGTCAAGAGTTTCAAGTTCCTTGGTGTCCACATCATCAACAAACTGTCATGATCCAACCACACCAAAACAGTTATGAAGAGGGCACGACAACACCTTTTCCCCCTCAGAAGTCTGAAAAGATTTGGCGTGGGTCCCCAGATCGTCCAAAAAGGTCTATAGCTGCACCATCGAGAGCATCCTGAACAGTTACATCACTGCCTGGTATGGCAACTGCTCGTCATTTGACCGTAAAATTCAAAATCAAATCAAAATCAAATTTTGTTGGTCACATACACATGGTTAGCAGATGTTAATGTGAGTGTAGTCGAAATGCTTGTGCTTCTAGTTCCGACCGTGCAGTAATATCTAACAAGTAATCTAACGATTTCACAACAACTACCTTATACACACAAGAGTAAAGGAATGATTAAGAATATGTACATATAAATAAATGGATGAGCGATGGCCGAACGGCATAGGCAAGATGCAGTCGATGGTATGGAGTACAGTATATACATATGAGATGAGTAATGTAGGGTATGTAAACATTATATAAAGTGGTATTGTTTAAGTGGCTAGTGATACATTTATTACATCCAATTATTAATTATTAAAGTGGCTAGAGATTGAGTCTGTATGTTGGCAGCAGCCACTCAATGTTAGTGATGGCTGTTTAACAGTCTGATGGCCTTAAGATAGAAGCTGTTTTTCAGTCTCTCGGTTCCAGCTTTGATGCACCTGTACTGACCTCGCCTTCTGGATGATAGCGGGGTAAACAGGCAGTTGCTCAGGTGGTTGTTGTCCTTGATGATCTTTTTGGCCTTCCTGTGACATCGGGTGGTGTAGGTGTCCTGAGGGGCAGGTAGTTTGCCCCCGGTGATGCGTTGTGCAGACCACACCACCCTCTGGAGAGCCTTACGGTTGTGGGTGGAGCAGTTGCCGTACCAGGCGGTGATACAGCCCGACAGGATACTCTCGATTGTGCATCTGTAAAAGTTTGTGAGTGTTATTGGTGACAAGCCAAATTTCTTCAGCCTCCCGCTGTTGCTCCTTCTTCACCACGCTGTCTGTGTGGGTGGACCATTTCAGTTTGTCTGTGATGTCTACGCCGAGGAACTTAAAACTTTCCACCTTCTCCACTACTGTCCCGTCGATGTGGATAGGGGGGTGCTCCCTCTTTTGTTTCCTGAAATCCACGATCATCTCCTTTGTTTTGTTGATGTTGAGTGTGAGGTTATTTTCCTGACACCACACTCCGAGGGCCGTCCTCTCCTCCCTGTAGGCCGTCTCGTCATTGTCGGTAATCAAGCCTATCACTGTAGTGTCGTCTGAAAACTTGATGATTGATTTGGAGGCGTGCATGGCCACGTAGTCATGGGTGAACAAGGGAGTACAGGAGAGGGCTGAGAACGCACCCTTGTGGGGCCCCAGTGTTGAGGATCAGCGGGGTGGAGATGTTGTTTCCTACCCTCACCATCTGGGGGCGGCCCGTCAGAAAGTCCAGGACCCATTTGCACAGGGCGAGGTCAAGACCCAGGGCCTCGAGCTTAATGACGAGATTGGAAGATACTATGGTGTTAAATGCTGAGCTGTAATCGATGAACAGCATTCTTACATAGGTATTCCTCTTGTCCAAATGGGTTAGGGCAGTGTGCAGTGTGATTGTGATTGCGTTGTCTGTGAACCTATTGGTAAGCAAATTGGAGTGTTTCTAGGGTGTCAGGTAAGGTGGCACTACAGAGGGTAGTGTGTACGGCTCAGTACATCGCTGGGACCAAGCTTCCTGACATCCAGGACCTATATACTAGGCGGTGTCAGAGGAAGGCCCAAAAAGTTGTCTAAGACTCCAGCTACCCTAGTCATAGACTGTTCCCTCTGCTACCGCACAGTAAGGAGAGACCAAAAGCCTCCTTAACAGCTTCTACCCCCAAGCCATAAGACTGCTGAACAATTAATCAAATGGCCACCCGAACTTTTACACTGTGACGCCCTCCCTCTGTTTGTTTGTACACTGCTGCTACTTGCTGTTTATTATCTATGCATACTCATTCATCCCTACATGTACAAAAAAACTTGACTAACCTGTACCCCCGCACATTGACTCGTACCGGTACCCAGTGGATATAGCCTCATTATTTTTATTGTGTTCGTTTTTTATTTTTATTTTACAATTTTTACTTTAGTTTATTCAGTAAATATTTTCTTAACTATTTCTTGAACTGCATTGTTGGTTAAGGGCTTGTAAGTAAGCATTTCACGGTAAGGTCTACAGCTGCTGTATTCGGAGCATGTGACAAGTAAAATGTGATTTGATTTGAGGTTGTCTGTGTATTATGTGGTGTGGCCTGGATAATGCAGGTTGTTGTCACATCTGACCCATGCAGCTGGCTTCCACAGGAGAGGATAGGATGAGGCAGACTCACAGCTGTAGAGAAGCTCACATCTCAAAGCCAAAGTCATGTTTGCAAAGAGGCTCATATAAGCTTTACACTATAGAATTAGGAATTAGAATAAAATAGTAATAGGAATTAGAATAGTATTAATTTCCTGGGCCTATATCATCACATGATGCTATAGTACAGTAGTATTCATCTCTTGTCTATTCTCCTCTGTCCCCCTCTGCAGGTTGGAGTGGGTGGAGATCATAGAGCCGCGCACGCGGGAACGCATGTATGCCAATCTCCTCACCGGAGAGTGTGTGTGGGACCCCCCTCAAGGGGTACGTATTAAGAGGACAGGGGACAACCAGTGGTGGGAGCTGTTTGACCCCAACACCTCCCGCTTCTACTACTACAATGCTTCTACGCAACGCACCGTCTGGCACCGCCCTCAGGCCTGTGACATCATCCCCCTCGCCAAGCTACAGACGCTGAAGCAGCACACGGATGTTCCCTGCCCGGGAGGGGGAGGGACAGGGGGAGAAAGAGGAGGGAGGACGTCAGCTGATAACAGCCCGGGAAGGAGCAGTGCGGTCAGTAGAGAGGGGAGCACCTCATCTTCACTGGACCAGGAACTGACCGCATCAGATAAACAGGGGAACAGAGAGGAGGCAGACAGGTAACTACATACACTACACTTCCCCTAACCATGACCCGACCACAATCTTAACTCTAACTCGACCACAGGGAGGAGGCACAGTGGTATCTAAGTCTTATACAGAACCATGACCACAACCACAAATCCTGTAGGTTCTCTGACATTCTATTTGCCCATCTCTCTCTCTCTCTCGCTCCATCTCTATCTCCCTCCCTCCCTCTCCTCCTCTTTCTTTCTTTCTCCCCCCCTTATTCTCTCTCTCTCTCTCTCTAACAAGTCTGTATTTTGCTCATTTGCTGTAATCTGCTTCAGTCTTCTGTGATTGGTGAAATCGCTTGGCCGGGGTCACAGTGTCCTGTAAATGTGTTCTCTGCTCTTGTCTCTGCCAGAGCTGACAAACCAGCTCTCCTCTCTCTCTCTCACACACACACACACACACACACACACACACACACACACACACATACACACACGCATACACACACGCACACACACGCACACACATTTTCAGTCAGTATGTCCCCTTAAGAGAAGTAGTGTTCAGTGGTTTTGTGTGGTTTTCAGAGTTCATTAATAATGTCAGTGTAGTTTTCGCAGTGTGTGGCCCAGTACTAGTTGTTTTTGTGAGTTCCGAGCCTGGGGGGGTCCAATGGGGATCCAATGGGGGCAATAGAACGAGCTCTATTTTAGTGGCCTCTGGTACAGTGCATTCGGAAAGTATTCAGCCCCATAGATTTTTTCCACATTTTGTGACGTTACAGCCTTATTCTAAATTTGATTGAATTGTTTGTTTTCCTCATTAATCTACACACAATAAATACACCATAATGACAAAGCAAAAACAGGTTTTTAGAAATGTTTGCTAATGTATTACAAATAAAAACATTCAGACCTTTTACTCAGTATTTTGTAGAAGCACCTTTGGCAACGATTACAGCCCTGAGTCTTCTTGGGTATGACACTACAAGCTTGGCACACCTGTATTTGGGGAGTTTCTCCCATTATTTTCTGCAGATCCTCTCAAGCTCTGTCAGGTTGGATGGGGAGCATCGCTGCACAGCTATTTTCAGGTCTCTCCAGAGATGTTGGATTGGGTTCAAGTCCAGGCTCTGGCTGGACCACTCAAGGACATTTAGAGACCCCTCCCATCTCCACAGAGGAACTCTGGAGCTCTGTAAGAGTGACCATCGTGTTCTTGGTCACCTCCCTGAACAAGGCCCTTCTCCCCCGATTGCTCAGTTTGGCCGGGCAAGAGAGCTCTAGGAAGAGTCTTGGTGGTTCCAAACTGCTTCCATTTAAGAATGATGGAGGCCACTGTGTTCTTGGGGGACCTTCAATGCTGCAGACATTTTTTGGTACCTTTCCCCAGATCTGTGCCTCAACACAATCCTTTCTCTGAGCTTTACGGGCAATTCCTTCGACCTGATGGCTTGATTTTTGCTCTGACATGCACTGTCAACTGTGGGACCTTATATAGTGTCATGAGAATTTTCAATCCCAATGATAATAACTATCAATCAATCAATAGCTTTGAACAATTCCCGAGGTTTGTAAGACCATGGGTATAATAATAATTAGGCAAAGACTCAGCTTATGCAAAAGATTAGTACAGTTTATTCACGAGAACATTCTGAAGTCCAATATACAAAGACATCCATTTTATAGCTGCGCACATACTTCCACACAAACAGTAGGTATCCTCCGCACATACTTCCACACAAACAGTAGGTATCCTACGCACATACTTCCACACAAACAGTAGGTGAGTTTTATCCTTCTCCATAGTTCTCACCACTGTGTATCACTACCCAGCCGACAGTTCCATTCCCCCGAGATTAGGGAAACCTTGAGAAGTACTCCCTATGCTATCATAAGTTACTCAGAAGCCTAGCCAGGTCGGTCCAAACACAGTTGAACTGTTCTCGTTTTTTTTCGTCGGCACACACATACAAGTTCAAATCCTAAGCTACGCCTTGCTCAGACAGTCTGTGTTTTTCCACTATACATACATTGTTTAATCTAATTCTAACTACAACTACATACATCATCAGATAATAATTTTATGATTCTAATACATTTCATACAATTACAAGGTTTCAGAATTTATTTTATTGATGTATTTCACCTTTATTTACCAGGTAGGCAAGTTGAGAATAAGTTCTCATTTACAATTGCGATCTGGCCAAGATAAAGCAAAGCAGTTCGACACATACAACAACACAGAGTTACACATGGAGTAAAACAAACATACAGTCAATAATACAGTAGACAAATAAGTCTATATACAATGTGAGCAAATGAGGTGAGATAAGGGGGGTAAAGGCAAAAAAAGGCCATGGTGGCGAAGTAAATACAATATAGCAAGTAAAACACTGGAATGGTGGATTTGCAGTGTAAGAACGTGCAAAGTAAAGATAGAAATAATGGGGTGCAAAGGAGCAAAATAAATAAATACAGTAGGGGGAGAGGTGGTTGTTTAGGCTAAATTATAGATGGGCTATGTACCGGTGCAGTAATCTGTGAGCTGCTCTGACAGTTGGTGCTTAAAGCTAGTGAGGGAGATAAGTGTTTCCAGTGTCAGAGATTTTTGTAGTTCGTTCCAGTCATTAGCAGCAGAGAAATGGAAGGAGTGGTGGCCAAAGAAAGAATTGGTTTTGGTGGTGACCCAAGAGATATACCTGCTGGAGCGCGTGCTACAGGTGGGAGATGCTATGGTGACCAGCGAGCTGAGATAAGGGGGGACTTTACCTAGCAGGGTCTTGTAGATGACATGGAGCCAGTGGGTTTGGCGACGAGTATGAAGCGAGGGCCAGCCAACGAGAGCGTACAGGTCGCAGTGATGGGTAGTATATGGGGCTTTGGTGACAAAACGGATGGCACTGTGATAGACTGCATCCAATTTATTGAGTTGGGTATTGGGGGCTATTTTGTAAATGACATCGCCGAAGTCGAGGATTGGTAGGATGGTCAGTTTTACAAGGGTATGTTTGGCAGCATGAGTGAAGGATGCTTTGTTGCGAAATAGGAAGCCAATTCTAGATGTAACTTTGGATTGGAGATGTTTGATATGAGTCTGGAAGGAGAGTTTACAGTCTAACCACACACCTACGTATTTGTAGTTGTCCACATATTCTAAGTCAGAACCGTCCAGAGTAGTTATGTTGAACGGGCGGGCAGGTGCAGGCAGCGATCGGTTGAAGAGCATGCATTTAGTTTTACTTGTATTTAAGAGCAATTGGAGGCCACGGAAGGAGAGTTGTATGGCATTGAAGCTCGTCTGGAGGGTTGTTAATACAGTGTCCAAAGAAGGGCCAGAAGTATACAGAATGGGGTCGTCTGCGTAGAGGTAGATCAGAGACTCATCAGCAGCAAGAGCGACATCATTGATGATATACAGAGAAGAGAGTCGGTCCAAGGATTGAACCCTGTGGCACCTCCATAGAAACTGCCAGAAGCCTGTACAACAAGCCCTTCGATTTGACACACTGAACTCTATCAGAGAAGTAGTTGGTGAACCAGGCGAGGCAATCATTTGAGAAACCAAGGCTATCGAGTCTGCCGATGAGGATGTGGTGATTGACAGTCGAAAGCCTTGGCCAGGTCGATGAATACGGCTGCACAGTATTGTTTCTTATCGATGGCGGTTAGGCGGTTAAGATATCGTTTAGGTCCTTGAGCGTGGCTGAGGTGCACCCATGACCAGCTCTGAAACCAGATTGCATAGCGGAGAAGGTATGGTGGGATTCGAAATGGTCGGTAATCTGTTTGTTGACTTGACTTTCGAAGACCTTAGCAAGGCAGGGTAGGATAGATATAGGTCTGTAGAGTGGAATTATGTTATCATTATCTTTTAACATATACATTATTTTATCATATAGACAGGTGTGTGCCTTTCCAAATCATGTACAATCAATTGAATTTACCACAGGTGGACTCCAATCAAGTTGTAGAAACATCTCAAGGATGATCAATGGAAACAGGGGGCACCTGGGCTCAATTTTGGGTCTCATAGCAAAGGGTCTAAATACTTATGTAAATAAGGTATTTCTGTTTCTAACAACCTGTTTTCACTTTGCCATTACGGGGTATTGTGTGTATATTGATGAGTAAAAAAAAAGGTAAAATCAATTTTAGGAAAAGTCTGTTACGTAACAAAATGTGGAAAAGGGAAGTGGTCTGAATACTTGACATTAGCTTTTATAACCATGGACAAATAATTATGTTGTATGTTTTATGAATAGCAATGGGATATAGGAGATTGACTTTGTTCAGTATGTTCTACACATTTTATAAACTAGTCAACACTTGCTGTTCGGTCGTCAATCAAAGCACAATAAATAGCCTATGCGCCCCAACTCCGTGGCCTATTAAACACACAAAATAAAATAAATGAATGTGCCACAAAACAATAATTAAGTGGATTTCAACTAATTGTTACCACTTACATTATGTGTAAATTCATTACTTGTAAATTCACTCACAGGAGACGATGAATAAGCATCATGCTCTCCCTCCTCTGTGAAAGGAAATTCGACTGCAACCAGCCCCAGCATACAAAAATAAAACGGATACCGAGAGGCGGGACAGACAGCAGACTGACAAACCAGCAGTTTCCCTGTCACCCCTTGCTTTGTGACTGGAAGACGCCTGTCCTAGATCACTAGAAGATGCATATCGTTAATTCTAGCGGGAGAAGGCTATACAGACTTTTCTGACTTGCGAATTTAAGCTTTTTTTGAGCTCACGAGTGGCGCAGCGGTTTAAGGCACTGCATCTCAGTGCTACAGGCATCACTACAGACACCTTGATTCGAATCCAGGCTGTATCACAACCGACCCTGATTGGGAGTCCCATAGGGCAGCGCACAATTGGCCCAGCGTCGTCCGGGTTTGGCTGGTGTAGGCCGTCATTTTAAATAAGAGTTTGTTCTTAACTGATTTGCCTAGTTAAATAAAGGTTAAAAAATATATATTTTTTAAATATATGAAACAACGCCTAGTTTATTTATGAAGTGGAAAAAGTAGACAGCTATTTATGGAAAACACAGTGGTTTGTCTCCAAGATGGATTGTGGGTATTGACCTTGAGGTCCACAGAAAAAGACAAGGATTCCATTGAGAAACCATGGAGAGAGAGAGAGAGAGAGAGAGACAGAGAGAGAGAGAGAGAGAGAGACAGAGAGAGAGAGAGAGAGAGAGAGAGAGAGAGAGAGAGAGAGAGAGAGAGAGAGAGAGAGAGAGAGAGAGAGAGAGAGAGAGAGAGAGAGAGAGACGTTTGAAGAGATGGTCTTTGAGCCATCCTATTTCCCACTATGTCACTGTCTGCCCAGTAGTGTGTCTGTGTGTCAGGATTTCCATTAGCTGGTAATAGCCGGCTGTATTTACATCTGCTGGAAATACCAGTAGATGTAAATACATTTGACCAGTCATGCTTATTGGTCTATAGGTTAATTTGCATAATTTTATGGAATTAAATTGGTGTGTATGTATACAGATACAGTGTCTATGAGCGGAAAATCTGCCAGACAGCGCGAAAGCTGCTGTAACAGCTTCTCCAACAGCTCATTCGTTGCTGCTGGAGTGAAGCATGTGCTTTTATAAGCCCAGTCATTGTGTAACAATTCTGAATGCAATCACGTGTTAAAAACAGTTTTGATACCCACGATTAAAAAGAGCTACTATCTTTATTTCTCAACTGGTAATTGAAGCGTGCTTTCCATTCGCCATTCAAGTGCATATAGCCAATGGTAGGCAGGCTTCAGCATGTCACACACCACTTTGCAATGAGCTGGAGGCAGTTTGCATTTTGAAAACCTAAAACATATACCTAATTGTTTGAAACCTGAATGTTTTACTTCATATTATGCATGTCTTACCTTGCTTCAAAGTCAAATCCAATCATAGAAACGGGGAGGCGATTATTTTATAAAGACTTCCATATGCCATTGAAACCAGTAGTCTATTTCTCTCATGTTCTATTGGTTTTCAAATCAACTTTATTTCATTGTTCAGTAGTCAAAGGCACAATCCTAGTCATATTAGTAACCCATGCTACTTGTTGCATCTTTAGATCTCCCCTCTTTCAAAATCTCGAATGCATATTTTCATCTTGGTCACATGAAACCGCTCGCATGTGCGCTGTGCTTTTGACAACTGTTTTCCCACAGTTGCATTATGGAACGAACATGTGAGCATAGCCTACTGCCTTGTGTGCATTGCTGCACTTATAATGTGAAGAAGCAATAGTTTATCAACATTTTAAGTAAGACGTTCTGATCTGTTGCATCAGCCTCATTGTTTTTTAACGTTTATTTACATTTGTATGTATCCAAGGCCTACTGGTTGTACAAATTTGGGATCTATTGTCCCACAACCGTCCCAGAGTCTGTTTGAAATAGGCTGTTTCTTTCTCGCACAGAACGACAAGCTGACCAATAGAATAGGTCAACTTTTTTACTATGGGGGAAAGTAGATTGACATAGGCTAATGATTTTGCTGTTTGTTACTCGTCTTGTTGGCTGAAAAAAGTAAATGTGGACAGTTATTCTAACATCTTCAAAGTGTACATTGGAATTCAGTAAGAAGGATGCACGCCGTTGCACCCTCAACTTGCATGTTCCGTTAAGATGAATTACCATAATCTAAATGGGATTTCTGTCATTCTGAGCACAGTGGTGGATGCCTGAATCAGGTTACGAGACCCAATGCATATGGGTCCGGTCATTTTCTCAAATGTCCGTTATATAAAAATGCTGCCTTAACCAACAATGCAGTTTAAAGAAAAATACCTAAAGAAAAATAAGAAATAAAAGTAACAAATAATAAAAGAGCAGCAGTAAAATAACAGTAGTGAGGCTATATACAGGGGGAACCAGTATAGAGTCAACGTGTGGGGGCACCGGTTAGTGGAGGTTTTTCTGCAGTGCTGTGGAGTTCAGTCTTCCTGAAGGTCCAGCATATTGATGAACAGATCCATAATGCATTGTATACACTAAGCCTGTGTGTGTGTGTGTGTGTGTGTGTGTGTGTGTGTGCGCGTGCGTGTGCGCGTCTGTGTGTCTGTGTCTGTGTGTGTGTGTGTCTGTGTGCGCGTGCGCGTGCGCGCGCGTGTGTGTGTGTGTGTGTGTGTGTGTGTGTGTGTGTGTGTGTGTGTGTGTGTGTGTGTGTGTGTGTGTGTGTGTGTGTGTGTGTGTGTGTGTGTGTGCATGCGTGCGTGTGTCAGATCCATAATGTATGTGGAGAAAGCCAGATCTCACAGCCATCTGGAGTTGATCTTCAGAAGCAGAGAAGCGACAGACTGCAGCTGTCAGCCCAACCTGCCTGCCCTCACCTGAACACATACACATCACCCACTCTCTTCTCCGTCTCCTGCTGGGTTTGTGCTCATACAGTACGTGTGTCTGATGTCCATCAAATGATGCAGGTGCTCCAAATTCCCCTTTGATTTGACGTCATTTTAAGATTTGGTTGATGACAGGTTGTTTGATCATATTGATTGAGTTAATTAAATCGTTGCAGTGGCTAATGCCACGCCCAGTCAATACACCTGGTGTTCAACCTTCCGAAGTTCTCCCATGTCACCCCACTCCTCCGCACACTCCACTGGCTTCCAGTCGAAGCTCGCATCATCTTCAAGTCCCTGGTGCTTTCCTACGGAGCAGCAAGGGGAACTGCCCCTCCTTACCTTCAGGCTATGTTCAAACCCTACATCCCAACCGGAACACTCCATTCCTCCACCTCTGGTCTCTTGGCCCTCCCCTACAGGAGGGCAGCTCCCGCTCAGCCCAGTCAAAGCTCTTCTCTGTCCTGGCACCCCAATGGTGAAACAAGCTCTCCCCTAAAATCAGGACAACGGAGTACCTGCCCATCTTTCAAAAACATCTGAAACCCTACCTCTTTGAAGAGTACCTTAAATAACTCTCATGGTACCCCCCAGTGTGGAGGGAGAGATTAAGAGGAACATAATTCATTGATTGGATTTATATAGCACTTTTAGAACTCAAAGCGCTTTACACAGTAAGGGGGAAACTCACCTCATCCACCACCAATGTGTGGCACCTACATGGATAATGCACTGCAACCATTTTTGTGTCAGAATGCTCACAACAGATCATTTAGAGAGGTGGGGAGTGATATATGCCAATTAGGAATGAGGGGGATGATGGAATGGGGCCAGGTTGAGAATTTAGCCATGACAACGGGATTAACACCCCAACTTTTTATAATAAAGTGCCATGCGATTTTTTTATGACCACAGAGAGTCATTCCATCTGTTTAACGTCCCATCCGGAACCCTACGCAAGGCAATGTCCCCTTCACTGCTCTGGGATCACCTTGGACCAGAGTGCCCCCTACTGGCCCTCCAACACCACTTCCAGCAGCATCTGGTCTCCCATCCAGGGACTGAACAGGCCCAACCCTGCTTATCTTCAGAGGCAAGTCAGCAGTGGGATGCAGGGTGTAAATTGATTTGAAGGTCAAATGTATAGGAATAATTTATGGATAGGGAAAGGAGGAACAGTGTTCACTTTATACTGATTTTCTAGGGAGAGAGGGAAAGAGAGAGAGATTTAAAGAGCTGGATGGAAGGAGAGAAGACAGGCGAGGGAGTGACAGAGAGGCCAGGAGGGAGAACAAGAGATGTTAGAGGAGATGTGGAGAGAGGGAGCGAGGGGGGGAAAAAGAGTAGAGGTGGTTTTGTATCTAATGGCTCCCAAGCACAGTGTGGTCTAACCCAACATACACAACCCTGTAATCCTTAATCCTACCCCATCAATACACACACACACACACACACACACACACACACACACACACACACACACAGAGCATGGAACTATTGAAGCCGAGGGTGGCTAGTGCTGCAATCGATTTCACACCTTTTCCTCTCTCTCTTTCTCTGCCTTTCAATTCAATTCAAGGGGCTTTATTGGCATGGGAAACATGTGTTAACATTGCCAAAGCAAGTGAGGTAGATAATTTTTATTGTTTATTTCACTTTTGTATATTAACAGTAAACATTACACATACAGAAGTTTCAAAACAATAAAGACATTACAAATGTCATATTACGTATATATACAGTGTTGTAACGATGTACAAATGGTTAAGGTTACATAAGGGAAAATAAATCAGCATAAATATGGGTTGTATTTACAATGGTGTTTGTTCTTCACTGGTTGGCATTTTCTCGTGGGACAGGTCACAAATCTTGCTGCTGTGATGGCACACTGTGGAATTTCACCCAGTAGATATGGGAGTTTATCCAAATTGGGTTTGTTTTCGAATTCTTTGTGGATCTGTGTAATCTGAGGGAAATACAGTGCCTTGCGAAAGTATTCGGCCCCCTTGAACTTTGCGACCTTTTGCCACATTTCAGGCTTCAAACATAAAGATATAAAACTGTATTTTTTTGTGAAGATTCAACAACAAGTGGGACACAATCATGAAGTGAAACGACATTTATTGGATATTTCAAACTTTTTTAACAAATCAAAAACTGAAAAATTGGGCGTGCAAAATTATTCAGCCCCTTTACTTTCAGTGCAGCAAACTCTCTCCAGAAGTTCAGTGAGGATCTCTGAATGATCCAATGGTGACCTAAATGACTAATGATGATAAATACAATCCACCTGTGTGTAATCAAGTCTCCGTATAAATGCACCTGCACTGTGATAGTCTCAGAGGTCCGTTAAAAGCGCAGAGAGCATCATGAAGAACAAGGAACACACCAGGCAGGTCCGAGATACTGTTGTGAAGAAGTTTAAAGCCGGATTTGGATACAAAAAGATTTCCCAAGCTTTAAACATCCCAAGGAGCACTGTGCAAGCGATAATATTGAAATGGAAGGAGTATCAGACCACTGCAAATCTACCAAGACCTGGCCGTCCCTCTAAACTTTCAGCTCATACAAGGAGAAGACTGATCAGAGATGCAGCCAAGAGGCCCATGATCACTCTGGATGAACTGCAGATATCTAAAGCTGAGGTGGGAGACTCTTTCCATAGGACAACAATCAGTCGTATATTGCACAAATCTGGCCTTTATGGAAGAGTGGCAAGAAGAAAGCCATTTCTTAAAGATATCCATAAAAAGTGTTGTTTAAAGTTTGCCACAAGCCACCTGGGAGACACACCAAACATGTGGAAGAAGGTGCTCTGGTCAGATGAAACCAAAATTGAACTTTTTGGCAACAATGCAAAATGTTATGTTTGGCGTAAAAGCAACACAGCCCATAACCATGAACACACCATCCCCACTGTCAAACATGGTGGTGGCAGCATCATGGTTTGGGCCTGCTTTTCTTCAGCAGGGACAAGGAAGATGGTTAAAATTGATGGGAAGATGGATGGAGCCAAATACAGGACCATTCTGGAAGACTGGGACTGGGACGGAGATTTGTCTTCCAACAAGACAATGATCCAAAACATAAAGCAAAATCTACAATGGAATGGTTCAAAAATAAACATATCCAGGTGTTAGAATGGAAAAGTCAAAGTCCAGATCTGAATCCAATCGAGAATCTGTGGAAAGAACTGAAAACTGCTGTTCACAAATGCTCTCCATCCAACCTCACTGAGCTCGAGCTGTTTTGCAAGGAGGAATGGGAAAAAAATTCAGTCTCTCGATGTGCAAAACTGATAGAGACATACCCCAAGCGACTTACAGCTGTAATCGCAGCAAAAGGTGGCGCTACAAAGTATTAACTCAAGGGGGCTGAATAATTTTGCACGCCCAATTTTTCAGTTTTTGATTTGTTAAAAAACTTTGACATATCCAATAAATGTCGTTCCACTTCATGATTGTGTCCCACTTGTTGTTGATTCTTCACAAAAAATACAGTTTTATATCTTTATGTTTGAAGCCTGAAATGTGGCAAAAGGTCGCAAAGTTCAAGGGGGCCGAATACATTCGCAAGGCACTGTATGTGTCTCTAATATGGTCATACATTGGACAGGAGGTTAGGAAGTGCAGCTCAGTTTCCACCTCATTTTGTGGGCAGTGTGCACATAGCCTGTCTTCTCTTGAGAGCCATGTCTGTACATAGTCAAAGCTTTCCTTAAGTTTGGGTCACAGTGGTCAGGTATTCTGCCACTATGTACTCTCTGTTTAGGGCCAAATAGCATTCTAGTTTGCTCAGTTTTTTTGTTAATTCTTTCCAATGTGTCAAGTAATTATCTTTTTGTTTTCTCATGATTTGATTGGTCTAATTGTGCTGCTGTCCTGGGGCTCTGTGGGGGGTGTTTGTTTTTGTGAACAGAGCCCCAGGACCAGCTTGCTTAGGGGACTCTTCTCCAGGTTCATCTCTCTGTAGGTGATGGCTTTGTTATGGAAGGTTTGGGAATCGCTTCCTTTTAGGTGGTTGTAGAATTTAATGGCTCTTTTCTGGATTTTGATAATTAGTGGGTATCGGCCTAATACTGCTCTGCGTGCATTATTTGGTGTTCTACGTTGTACACAAAGGATATTTTTGCAGAATTCTGCATGCAGAGTCTCAATTTGGTGTTTGTCCCATTTGTCTTGGTTGGTGAGCGGACCCCAGACCTCACAACCATAAAGGGCAATGGGCTCTATGACTGATTCAAGTATTTTTAGCCAGTTCTTAATTGGTATGTTGAATTTTATGTTCCTTTTGATAGCATAGAATGCCCTTCTTGCCTTGTCTCTCAGACCGTTCACAGCTTTGTGGAAGTTACCTGTGGCGCTGAATTTTAGGCCAAGGTATGTATCGTTTTTTGTGTGCTCTAGGGCAACAGTGTCTAGATGGAATTTGTATTTGTGGTCCTGGCGACTGGACCTTTTTTGGAACACCATTATTTTGGTCTTACTGAGATTTACTGTCAGGGCCTGGTAGAATCTGTGCAGAATATCTAGGTGCTGCTGTAGGCCCTCCTTGGTTGGTGACAGAAGCACCAGCTCATCAGCAAACAGTAGACATTTGACTTCAGATTCTAGTAGGGTGAGGCCGGGTGCTGCAGACTTTTCTAGTGCCCGCGCCAATTCGGTGATATATATGTTGAAGAGGGTGGGGCTTAAGCTGCATCCCTGTCTCACCCCACGGCCCTGTGAGAAGAAATTTGTGTGTTTTTTGCCAATTTTAACCGCACACTTGTTGTTTGTGTACATTAATTTTATAATGTTGTATGTTTTATCCCCAACACAACTTTTCATCAATTTGTATAGCAGACCCTCATGCCAAATTGAGTTGAAGGCTTTTTTGAAATCAACAAAGCATGAGAAGACTTTGCCTTTGTTTTGGTTTGTTTGGTTGTCAATTAGGGTGTGCAGGGTGAATACATGGTCTGTTGTACGGTAATTTTGTTAAAAGCCCATTTGACATTTGCTCAGTACATTGTTTTCATTGAGGAAATGTACAAGTCTGTGTTATTGGGGTCAAATTTGTTTCCACTTTTGTGGATTGGTGTGATCAGTCCTTGGTTCCACCTCACTCCATCTCTATCTCTCTCCCCCTCTCTCCTAAAACTCATCATTTATATTTCTCTCACAGTTTCTCTCTGTTGTTGGGTGTTCACTGAAAAACACTCAGTTTTGTGATACACAGTTAATATATTGCATTAAAACAATCCATAAGAATACAACAATATTTTATGAGAATACCATACTTAGGTTTAGGTGTAGCTTTTCTGCCAGGGTTCAGTTGTACCTGTCTCCTGAGCAGCAGGTCAGGACATTGCTGTCCTGTCTGCTGTGTGACTGACAGCAGCACCAGGTCAACTGTGTAGAACAATGGCTTCACACCCTGGTCCCAGATCTCGTTGTGCTGACTTGCCAACTCCTATGGTCATTGTTACGCCACAGGAGTTGAAAAGAGAGCACAAACAGATCGGGGACCAGGCTAGGGGTTTCACTCCTGTCTCTGACTGTTCTGTTCTGTTCCAACCACTAACTAATCTATGGGAAAGTTGAAATGCTATGCTGTGTCTGTGTTCAAACTTTGTCAGGATTTACTTTGGATACCACACACCAGTAACTGAACAGAATCACACCTGACAGCTCTTCTGTGCCAAATACAATAATCAACTCTCTCTCTCACTCTACCTCTCTCTGCCTCACCCCTTAGAACCTCTCCGTTCAGATGGAACACAGGTACCAAGGAGAGGATGCTGATCAAGGTGACAGACAGAGAACCCAGCTTCCTCTCTCACCAGGGGAACGGCTACTCCCCCTGCGACCCCCCTACCCTCACCCCCGCACCTGGCACCGGCACCGCCTCCCGTACCCGCCGTTCCTCTGGAGGCTCCGCCACCCCTGACACCGGCCCCGACGGCTCTCCAATCCTCTACGTCGACCGCCGCCAGTCGCCCTTCCTGAAACGTGCGGAGCTAGGGGGCGGAGGTACCGGGACACACCGTCGCCCCTCGGCCGACTCACAGCCCCCCTCCCCCCGCTACGCCTACGAACCACCCCTCTACGAGGAGCCCCCCTCGGAGGTACGACACTCCAACATAGTTACAGAAACACGTTCATTAAACATGTAAAAACACACCTCTTTCAGCTAGTCTATGGTATGCTCTGTGATTGACTCTGTTTGACTTGCCTCTTTGTGTCTTTCCCTGTGTCCCTGTGTGATCGGTCTTGTTATAATTGATTTTAATTGCACTGGGATTTGATTGTCGCCTGTCTTTTCTGTGTGCACTTTTTGGGATACTTATTGTTTTTTATGATTCTAGTACCAGCCCCCGCCCATCTACGAGGAACCACCCACAGACGTGATGCACCACCTGGGCTCTGACTCCTCCTTGCTGTATGGCACAGGGAAGTCCCCGGCCCGGGGAAAGCCCTCCTCGGCGACGCCCCTCTATCACTCTCCCAAACAGAGCCACTCCCCCTACGGCCAGCTGGTGCTGACCAGACAGAAGTGTCCAGAGAAGACCCAGAGTCTGGAGTACAGCCCTGCTGGGAAGGAGTATGTCAAACAGCTGGTCTACGTGGAACAGGTAGGTAGTCTAGAGGTTAGAGAGGGTTGCAGGCTCGAATCCCATGTCTGACAGTAGGACGGTAACTGGAAGGTTGCTGGCACCAGTTGGACATTCGTGTACATTATTCAATAAAGTCATCTTCTTCCTCCTCCCCCTCCTCCAACAGTCCTCCTCCAGCCCACGTTCTAAGACAGCCGACCGGCTCCTTCACTACGGGACCTCCACGGCCACCCCATCCTCCATGGGGGGGTATGGGGGCTCCTACGGAGGATCCTACACCCTCCAACACAGCCAGAGTCTGATACGGGACCCCCGGCTGCTGCTGGACTACGGGAGCGAGGAGGGGGGCGAGGGCGGAGGCCAGAGGTTGCTCTACGAGGATTCTATGTCCTGGAGCTCCAGTCAGCACCACTCCCTCTCCCTCTCTGGGTCTACAGGTGGAGGGGGCTTCTCGCCCGGGGGGAACCGCAAACGCAAGACCCGGAAACCCTCCTTGCCCCAGGAGCTGGGAAGGTGTGGAGGGGGTGGTGGTGTTGGGGCGGACTGGGAGGAGGGGCCGATGTCGGGGACCCTGTCAGAGGCAGTGTTGAACCAGGCCAGGCTGGCATGGGAGGCCCAGCAAGTGATGAAACAGAGGAGCAGTTGGGAATCAGCCCCGGGGGAAGGGGGCTCGGCCAGGGGCTCTAACCAGGGAGGAGGGTCTAAAGACGGGTACGAGAGTGATGGGGCGGTGCCCCTGCCCCTGCCAGGCCCAGTGGTGAGGGCGTTTAGCGAGGACGAGGCGTTAGCACAGAGCGACGGGCACCGCGGGCATTACCATTGGAAACGCAGCACCTTCGACAGACTGGGCTTCCCTCAGGCACTGCTGGAGAAGAGCCTGTCTGTACAGACCAACCTGGCCTCGCCTGAACCCTTCCTACACCCCTCACAGGTATCCACTAACACACACACATACACGCACGCACGCACACACACACACACACACACACACACACACACACACACACACACACACACACACACACACACACGCACACACACACACACACACAGTCTGTCAGTGCAGTGCAGACACTAGCTCTTATATTCTATGTCTCCGTGTGTGTGTGTGTGTGTGTGCGTGTGCGTGTGCGTGTGTGCGTGTGTGTGTGTGCACATGTGACTGTGTGACTTCGAACTCTAGCTCATCTTCTCTGTCACAGAGCCATGCCCGAGCTACAACAGGTCCATTAATGTTTTATTATGTGCAGAATCAGATCAGTATTTTAATGGGGTGAGATTGGTTTATGTAATACCAGTTGTTGGAACCAAAATTATTTTCCAATCGTTTCGTTCTAAACAGAATAATTATTTTTTTCATTTCGTTCCACTGTTCTGACCAGTAAAATAAAGTTCTGAACTGGTTTGAACCAAAAAAAAGTCCAGGTTTATGTTGTTCCTTCTGTTACTTTTTAAACCTTAGAATTTTTTTTATTTTTACATTTAGCTTGACATTAGTTTACTTCACCAAGTATACAGTGTGGATTGAGCAGCTTGCTAGGGAGTTGGCAAGCTAAAGCTCAGTGAGTTGTTTGAGTGATGGAAAGACAAGTGTAGGGGGCGAGATACAACTGACATTTTGTGGGTGGGAGCGAGAGAGGGTGGAGGAGGAAGCATGGCTTGAAGTGCTGGGCATCTTGTGTTGACATGCATTATCTGAATTAGGCCCACAGAATTATGCCTCCAGAGTGGCTTCTATGAAGGAACTTTGAATGTCTTTGAACGTCAGAGATTTAATATTGGACCAAAGCTTGCTATCTAGCTAGCTAACAAGCTTGAGTGTGCAGAGCGGTACCAGAATTTAAAACACGTCTTACCTTTTTGTAGTTAATAAATCCAGTGTAAAATGTGACAACTGTAGTACACCTAACTGGCATTTAAAAACATAATCCATTCTTCTCTAATTAATAATTGCTCTCCCTATCTTCTGAATCATGCTTTCAATGTCAGTAGGCTACAGCTATGCTTTGGAGGGGGAGGGGCTGCTAGACTACACGCACGCACACTGGCAAAGATTTTCAGCTGGTAGACAGCAGGCAGGCAGACAGAAGGCAGTCAGGCAGAAACTGGATGAAGTTTCTGATTGGAAGACGGAGGGCTTTGCATAGACGCTTTGTTGTGTTTTTTGTGGGACCAGAGCGTAAAATAACATTATTAACCGGTTCCCATTCTTTTCAAATAACGGTTCTGTTCTGGAACAGTATAGATCACTTTCATTCCCGGTTCTGATTCTGTTCCTTGAATATATATGTATTTTTTTTTTTACAGTTTTCTGTTCTGTTCCCTGTGTAATATCCATACTGCTGCTATTGCACTTACCTAGTGCCACTTAGACAGGGACTTACCTGGACTCTCTGTACCAGATAGGGTACACACACGTTATGTTCTTCTATCCTCGTGGGAACCCAAAACATTTTTCCATTCAAAATACTATTTTTCCTAACCCCTAACCCTGAACCTAATCCTTACCATAACCTTAACCCTAACCCAAATCCTAAACCTAACTCCTAACCCTAATTGTAACCCTAACCCTAAACCTAACCCCTAAGTTTAAAAATGTTTGTCACCACGTATTTTCTTGTTTTAATATCCTTGTGGGGACTTTTGTTGATTTTAGGTCCCCACAAGGATAGAAAAACCAACACACATAACACACTGCCATGTACCATCACTTAGAATGTAGGCACAGATCACCGGACTACAGGAATGATCTAGACTCACTGTACCAGACAGGCCTACACTCACTTAGACACAAGCATGCACACACACACACACAAACACACGCACACACACACACACACACACAGACACACACACACACACACATCCCAACACAAGCACAGAAAGGCATTGACACACCAGGCCATATACAAAGACACACAGAGACACGTCACATGCTCCCACACCTCTCTGTGTGTGCTGCTGAATGTGTGAGACAGAGAGACGGCAGGTCTTCTTTAAGGTGTGAAGAGAGATGGTAGCCATGCCAGAGAAGGATGGGAGCCTGTGGGGGGAACTACAAGCCAGATTTATTCTGCTTCATATGTGCAACCCTGCCTACAGTACCTATTTTTCCCATCACTCCATCCCACCAATTATCCATCCTTTCTCTACTCGCTCCATCTCTCTCTCTCTCTCTCTCTCTCTCTCTCTCTCTCTCTCTCTCTCTCTTATATCTACCATCACATTGTAAGACACACACAAACACACCCACACACAATTAACTTAGCCCTCACATAAGAGGAATCTGCCCCCATATCAACCATCAGAGAGAAAGAGGGTGGAAGAGAGAGATAGACTGGTGGGGGATGAGAGGGGGGGTAGGCAGTTAGGGAGAGGGGGAGATGCGGGGGTTAGTGGAAAATAGCAGGCCTGAAAGTGCTTACCAAGGAATACAGTGCTAAAAAATGAGACGTTAAAGGGAAAAAAAGATGTCAGGCTGTCCTCTACTCTCTCTTTCCTCACAGCATTCCCTTTTAACATCATGTGTTTGTCTACTGCAACTGTTTCTCTCTCTTTCTCTCTTTATCTCTGTCTCTCTCTTGCTCTCTCATTCTCAACCTCTCCCTTTCTCTCTCATTCTCAACCTCTCCCTTTCTCTCTCCCTCTCAACCTTACTCTCGCTTTCTCTCTCTCTCCCTCCCTCTCTCTGTCTCTCCTTCTCTTCTTCTCTCCCTCAGTCAGAGGATCTTGGAGCGTGTGCTCAGTTCGAGGCGAGTCGGAATGCTCGGAACATGATGCCCAGCGCCAGCTGTGGAGTGTTCCCAGAATTCACCTTGAGGAAGCCGTCCTCCGAGACCGACATTGAGAACTGGGCCTCCAAACACTTTAACAAACACACACAGGTACACCCACCCACACACACTTAACTTTACACTTTTACACACACTGATACATTACAGACACACACGCCGCTTTACAATTTAAAATACACAGGAACAGTCACACTCTCAGTACTCACTGTCTCACACAAACACATCTATATAATATCTAGTTTAACTAAAGCTAAATATTGACCTATCATTCCTTCCTCCTCCTCCTTCTTCTCCCCCTCCTCCTCTTCCTCCCTCTCAGGGTCTGTTCCGACGCAAGGTGTCCATAGCCAACATGCTGGCGTGGAGCAGTGAGCCAATCAAAAAGCCCATGATCGTGACGTCAGACCGTGCGGTGAAGAGAGAGGCGGTGGAGATCTTTAAACTCATCCAGACCTACATGGGAGACCGCCGGGCCAAGACTGACCCGCTCACTGTCGCCCTGGAGGTCTGCAGACTCTCTGATATCCTTATGTCATATCCCAAATGGCACCCTATTCTCTATATAGTGCACTACTTTTGACCAGAGCCCTTATGGACCCTGGTCAAAAATAATGCACTAAAAAGGGAAAGGGTGCCATTTTGGACTGAGCCATTGTCTCCCCTTCTGCAGCCATGTGTCATTTTATGTGCTTTAAGCTTCAATTTATCTTCAGTTTCTGATTTTGTGCATCAAGGAAATAAACATGACTTAATGATTCCACCCCCCCTCATTTCCTCTCTGTCTTTCTCTCTCTCTTTCGCGCCAAGACTGGCCCCCTGAACATCGCCCTAGAGGTCTGCACAGGCCCTTTTATTATCCCTCTCTCCGTTCTCTGCTCCTACTTGTTCATGTCTCTCTTTGAATTTACTTTCATTGTGTTGCTTCTCACTTCTCTACTTTTTTACTCTGTTATTTTATGCATTTATGTCTTTTAAGCTTCAATTTCCTTCAGTTTATTAATTCTGCACATCATGGAAACATATGTGACTTTTAATAATCCCCTTCTCTCCCTTCTCTGTCCTTTCTCTCTTTCTTCTACCCCTCCCTCTCTTTTCTTCCCAGGTGGCAGTGCGTGGTTGGAGCAGCCAGGGTCTTCGTGATGAACTCTACATTCAGCTGTGTCGTCAGACTACAGGTACACACACACACACACTCACACACGGCCAGCTTTACACCTGAACACACACAGCTACGTGCACACACACTGTGTAACACTAACAGTGTGTAAACTACTGGACACATAATTAACAAACCTATTAATTCATTAGACACAGGCATGATGCACAGTCAACCTGAAGTCAAATGAACACTAACCTCATCCACTACTTCTCACAGAGAACTTCCGCTACGATAGTCTGGAGAGGGGCTGGGAGCTCATGGCTGTGTGTCTGGCCTTCTTCCCGCCTACACCTCGCTTCCACTCCTACCTGGAGGGATACATTTACAGACACATGGACCCCCTTAACGATACTAAAGGTTGGATGAGAGATAGTGTGTGATGTGTGTGGTTACGTGCATGTGTGTGTGGTGGCTAGTTGGCTGTGGCTATGCATTTTAATGGCGCACACAGACGTTGAGACTGGTGTTTTGTGGGTACTATTTAATGAAGCTGCCAGTTGAGGGCTTGTGAGGCGTCTGTTTCTCAAACTAGATACTCTAATGTACTTGTCCTGTTGCTCAGTTGTGCACCGGGGCCTCCCACTCCTCTTTATATTCTGGTTAGAGAAAGTTTGCTCTGTTCTGTGAAGGGAGAAGTACACAGCGTTGTACGAGATCTTTAGTTTCTTGGCAATTTCTCACGTGGAATAGCCTTCATTTTTCAGAACAAGAATAGACTGATGAGTTTCAGAAGAAAGCTCTTTGTTTCTGGCTATTTTGAGTGTAATCAAACCCACAAATGCTGATGCTCCAGATACTGAATTAGTCTAACGAAAGCCAGATTTATAGCTTCTTTAATCAGAACAACAGTTTTCAACTGTGTTAACATAATTGTGAAAGGGTTTTCTAATGATTAATTAGCCTTTCAAAATTATAAACTTGGATTAGCAAACACAACGTGCCATTGGAACACAGGAGTGATGGTTTCCAGCTGCAATGGTCATTTACAACATTCACAATGTCTACACTGTATTTCTGATCAACTTGATGTTATTTTAATGGACAAAAAATGAGCTTTCTTTCAAAAACAAGGAAATGTCTAAGTGCCCCAAATTTTTGAACGGTAGTGTATACTTAAGCAATAAGTCACGAAGGGGTGTTGTATATGGCCAATATATCACGGCTAAGAGCTGTTCTTATGTTCAACGCGATGCAGAGTGCCTGGACACAGCCCTTTGCCGTGGTTTGTTGGCCCTATATCACAAACTCCCAGGTTGCCTTATTGCTATTATAACTGGTTACCAATGTAATTAGAGCAGTAAAAATAAATGTTTTGTCACGCCCATGGTATAATATACCACTGCTTTCAGCTAGTCAACATTCAGGGCTTGAACCACCCAGTTTATAATAAAGTCTTTACTGTAGTAATATTAGTGTTTATACCATAGTAAACTTTACTACAGTGTACTACAGGGATGTCCACAAAAACACTACAGTGAATACTACAGTATACCTCTGCAAAAAGTATACCCTAAATATAGTAATACTACAGTATTTAGAGCATAGTATGCTATAGTATTTTTTCAAAAAAAAAAATTCATTTTTTTTTTCACCTTTATTTAACCAGGTAGGCTAGTTGAGAACAAGTTCTCATTTGCAACTGTGACCTGGCCAAGATAAAGCATAGCAGTGTGAACAGACAACACAGAGTTACACATGGAGCAAACAATTAACAAGTCAATAACACAGTAGACAAAAGAAGAAAAAAAAGAGAGTCTATATACATTGTGTGCAAAAGGCATGAGGAGGTACAAATTACGAATAATTACAAATTTACAGATTAACACTGGAGTGATAAATGATCAGATGGTCATGTACAGGTAGAGATATAGGTGTGCAAAAGAGCAGAAAAGTAAATAAATAAAAACAGTATGGGGATGAGGTAGGTAAAAATGGGTGGGCTATTTACCGTTAGACTATGTACAGCTGCAGCGATCGGTTAGCTACTCAGATAGTTTGAAGTTGGTGAGGGAGATAAAAGTCACAGGCAGCAGAGAACTGGAACGAAAGGCGGCCAAATGAGGTGTTGGCTTTAGGGATGATCACTGAGATACACCTGCTGGAGCGCGTGCTACGGGTGGGTGTTGCCATCGTGACCAGTGAACTGAGATAAGGCGGAGCTTTACCTAGCATGGACTTGTAGATGACCTGGAGCCAGTGGGTCTGACGACGAATATGTAGCGAGGGCCAGCCGACTAGAGCATACAGGTCGCACTGGTGGGTGGTATAAGGTGCTTTAGTAACAAAACGGATGGCACTGTGATAAACTGCATCCAGTTTGTTGTTGGAAGCTATTTTGTAGATAACATCGCCGAAGTCGAGGATCGGTAGGATAGTCAGTTTTACTAGGGTAAGTTTGGCGGCGTGAGTGAAGGAGGCTTTGTTGCGGAATAGAAAGCCGACTCTAGATTTGTTTACAGTCTAGCCAGACACCTAGGTACTTATAGATGTCCACATATTCAAGGTCGGAACCATCCAGGGTGGTGATGCTAGTCGGGCATGCGGGTGCAGGCAACGAACGGTTGAAAAGCATGCATTTGGTTTTACTTGCGTTTAAGAGCAGTTGGAGGCCACGGAAGGAGTGTTGTATGGCATTGAAGCTCGTTTGGAGGTTAGATAGCACAGTGTCCAAGGATGGGTGTCTGCTAATTAATTTTAATAGATCATTTTGTTGTCTGATTGAAAGGAGGTTCTCCATCCACCTCTCCTCTCTGACCCATATTACATCTGTCTGCACTGCAGTCTCTCTAAGGGGAGAGTCCTGGGCATCAGTTCAGTCTTTTTACATTAGTGTAGGGTAACTGGTAACTGCTAGGACTGTTACCTCAGTGAAATCCTGCTGTTGTGTGTATGTAACTATGTAGACAACAGGAACTTGATGGTTGAACATTGTGTCAGTGTATGTGTTTGTGTGCGTGTGTTCTTGTAGGGTCAGGAGGACATTGGCCTGGAGCAGTATGGTGTGTTTCCAGAATTAGACCAGTGTTACCCTTCAGTAATGAACTATTGTGTGTGTGTGTGTGTGTGTGTGTGTGTGTGTGTGTGTGTGTGTGTGTGTGTGTGTGTGTGTGTGTGTGTGTGTGTGTGTGTGTGTGTGTGTGTGTGTGTGTGTGTGTGTGTGTGTGTGTGTGTGTGTGTGTGTGTGTGTGTGTGTGTGTGTGTATTATCTCTGTTTCCTTCCTGTACCAGTGTTTTGAGTCCACTTCTCTTCGGTAATTACAACACATTGCTGTATGATCTAACAACTAACCTCTGTGTGTGTGTGTGTTATTTCTTCCAGGAGTGGCGATCAGCGGCTATGCCAAATACTGTTACCGTAAACTGCAGAAGGCTGCTCTGACCGGAGCGAAGAAGGTCTGTGCTTGGTTATTCCCTGTTTTTTTTCTCTTCCTTCTAATCTTCCTCTCCTGGGATGTCTGTCTGTTGTCTTTGTACCTGGCTGGTCTGTGTCTGGGGGGCAAGTCTGCTCATCTTCCTCCCCTGTTAGCCGTAGCGCAGTTAGTGCAGGGTTAGTTAACTAGCTGTTAATTGGCTGACAGCACAGTAACCAAGGGGAGTAACGAGGTCTATGTAGCTAACTACTAGCCATCCCTAAGGCAACAACACACGCCACTTAATTAACACCCCTCCTCATGCACGCTACACACACACAGACAAACACACACACGCACGGATACGCACACACACAAACAGAGACACACTGTACACACCCTGATAACACAGCGTACCCCACCGCCATCTGATTAAGAACTCCATATCAGAATGCTCCCCGGGATGGGAATGGGAGGGGAATATGAGGCACAATGACATGCTACTTACACACAACACACACACGCTACATACACACACATTCAACGGTATGTCACCATTGACGTGTATTGCTTTGGGCTCTTAGATATATCAAATGTATTTATGAAGCCCTTTTTACATCAGCAGATGTCACAAAGTGCTATACAGAAACAGAAATACAAAATGTAGTGTATTATTAATGTAAATGTCTGGAGCAGGACTCCTGCTGAGACTGCTGGGACAACACGGCACACACACGTATCCGCCCACACCCTTGCACACACACAAATGCACAAGCACACACAAACCACACACATGCTCACGTGCTTCTTAACTAGTCCACCAATTACAGGGGCCCTTTAGGCAAATGTATCTTCTGAGTGTTTTTATACCAGATCACAGCTCTACAGTCTTCCTCTGTTTACCAGGCTCCCAGACGGAGGTGTGTGTGTGTGTGTGTGTGTGTGTGTGTGTGTGTGTGTGTGTGTGTGTGTGTGTGTGTGTGTGTGTGTGTGTGTGTGTGTGTGTGTGTGTGTGTGTGTGTGTGTGTGTGTGTGTGTGTGTGCGAGAGAGAGAAGGGGGTAAGGCTGGGAGGGTGTGGAGGGAAGGTTGGGTGTCATGGAAGCCATCTCCTGGGGGACGTTCCATTCCGTTGTTTATCTATCCTCGCCCTGACCTAAAAAAACTGACTAACTGACTCACTAAACCAGTTTTGATCGATACAAGCCCAGTTAGCTGTCGGTTTTAGACCAGTACCAATCATTGGTACAGGGTGGCAGGGTAGCCTAGTGGTTAGAGTGTTGGACTGGTAACCGAAAGATTCCAAGTTCGAATCCCCGAGATGACAAGGTTCAAATCTGTCGTTCTGCCCTGAACAGGTAGTTAACCCGCTGTTCCTAGGCCGTCATTGAAAATAAGAATTTTTTCTTAACTGACTTGCCTAGTAAAATAAAAATAAAATAAAATTATCAGGTCACTCCACTGGTTTAAATGGGTTGTAATATAATGGCGTCTCTACTGGGCACAGACTTCAGTTCATCGTCTACTTTTGATATACATTTAGTTGAGTTGTCAACTAACATGAATTCAATGTGAAATCAACAAAAAATGTCATCACGTCATTGGATTTCAATTGAGGGAAAAAAGAACACAATTCCCTTAAATTGATTACTTTTTTCAAATCCAATCAGTTTTCCACATTGATTCAACGACATCACATTACATTTTTTGGTTGAAATGACATGGAAACAACATTGATTCAACCAGTCTTTGCCCAGTGGGTGGTGACCAGTGCTGATCTCTACTCTGACCTTCTGACCTTTTGAATGCCCTAGAAACCTCTGAGGTTTGTTGAACACTGAAATCTGAACTAAATATCTCGGTTTAAAAGCTGACAGTGTTTTTATATACTTTTATTTTATTTTGAATCCTGCGGCTCTGTTGGGCTAAATTGCTGTGAGCGCAGCTATCTATCCCGGGATCCTGCCAGATTCCGTATAGGGGGAGAGACGCGAAAGCCCAGCTCGCCTAGCTGGCTCGGCGTCTCAAATGGAGACCGCTATTGAACGTTTCCAACATAACAGGAGTTGTGTTTACTTTGCTTTGTTCCGGGACAATGTGGACGCGTTGACTTTCAATGTAGCAACTGGGGAACCCACCCCCACCTACTTTTATTTTTCTTCCACCCCAGTAGCCGGACGCCGCTCTGGTCTGGTGGAAGTTTTGCTCTCCACAGCCAACTGGCCGGTGCTAGGCAGGGTTCCATCCCCTTCCCTGGAAAACGGACCTGATCTCGACCCAACCAACCAGCCATGGAGGTACGTCACTCGCCGTGGAAGTCGAAGAAGGCGTCCTCTGGCAACGGGGGTTTCCATGGAGATGTTGAGCCTGGAACTGACACAGACCAGAAACAGCTTTGCCTCCCTAGATCTAGAGGTTCCGTTGCCTTCGTCTTCGTACCTGCGTCTTCGTCCTTGGCTCTGTCTCCCTCTCCGGTGCCTTCTACCTTGGGTTCAAATCCTCGGAGCTCCCAGCCTCACCAGACAGTGAGGATGCCTGAGACCGGCCCATTCAACATCACCTGTCATCATAGGCAGCTCTATGGTGAGAAACATCTCGGTCCCCAAGGCAAAAACCCTGTGTTACCCAGGAGCACAAGTGCAGGACATAACAAGGCTGCTTCCGACTGTTCTACCACAGATGCCGGGAGCTGACACTGTCGTAGTCCATGTGGGGTTGAATGACATCAGGAGGGCTAGCTCGGAACATTTGAAAATTGATTTTATAGAACTGATTTTAGCATTAAAATACTACAAAAAAACGGCCAATAATTTCAGGTCCAGCACCATCGTTGGGCCGTGGGTGTGAAAGATTCAGCAGACTGCTGGCATTACACATCTGGCTAAAAGACTACTGTAGCTCTGCTGGAGTCACATTTATTGATAACTTTGACACCTTCTGGAAACAGAAGATACTCTACAGGAATGACGGAGTCCATCCAAATCATCTTAACTCCTGGACTCTGTCCACGCATTTCAATGCTGCATTGAAACAATGACTGGTAAATGATCCAAGACCAGCTCAATTAATCCCTACCGTTGTGACAATGAGTCGTCATAATGCTGATCTTAGGGGCATTGGCAAACACAATGTAAGTAATATAATTTATGTACCCCTAATTGCACCGAATACACCTGTTTATCCTACAGCTATTGTAAGCAGTAATCATGAGCCTATAAACCAGAGTTACACTGTTAGCACTGAGGCAGTGTGCAATAGTAGGAAGACCACTTCACGCAGCTCACCCTGCACTATCAGCTCCAATGTAAATAACATGAGGAAGTCTACCTCTGATAAGCTTCCCAGTAAAGCATTAAAAACAATCAAGCAACCCAGAAAAGTGCTAAAAATAGCCCATATCAACATATGTAGCCTAAGAAACAAGGTCCATGAAGTCAATAACTTGCTTGTAACAGATGACATTCATATTCTGATCTCTGAAACTCACTTAGATACTACCTTTGATGATACAGTGGTAGCAATACATGGTTATAACATTTACTGAAAAGACAGGAATGCCAACGGAGGCCATGTTACTGTTTATATTCAGAACCACATTCCTGCAAAGTTTAGAGACGATCTAATGTTAAATACTGTTGAAGTAATATGGCTGCAGGTTCATCTGCCTCACCTAAAGCCCATTCTTGTGGGAAGCTGCTCAAGACCACCAAGTGCTAACAGTCAGTATCTGGATAATGTGTGAGAAATGCTTGATAATGTATGTGATATCAACAGAGAAGTGTATTTTCTGGCTGATTTAAATATTGACTGGCTCTCATCAAGCTGACCACTCAGGAAGAAACGTCATCTTCATCATCTTGAACTTCTTCCATTTTCTAATAATTGCGCCAACAGTTGTTGCCTTCTCACCAAGCTGCTTGCCTATTGTCCTGTAGCCCATCCCAGCCTTGTGCAGGTCTACAATTTTATCCCTGATGTCCTTACACAGCTCTCTGGTCTTGGCCATTGTGGAGAGTTTGGAGTCTGTTTGATTGAGTGTGTGGACAGGTGTCTTTTATACAGGTAACGAGTTAAAACAGGTGCAGTTAATACAGGTAATGAGTGGAGAACAGGAGGGCTTCTTAAAGAAAAACTAACAGGTCTGTGAGAGCCGGAATTCTTACTGGTTGGTAGGTGATCAAATACTTATGCCATGCAATAAAATGCAAATTATGTAACGGCGTTCTTCGTTTGTCGAAAGAAAGTCGGACCGAAATGCAGCGTGTTGGTTACTCATGTTTTTAATGGAACAAATGACGATACACAAAATAACAAAAACAACAAACGGAACGTGAAAAAACCTATACAGCCTGTCTGGTGAACACTAACACATAGACAGGAACAATCACCCACGAAATACAAAGTGAAACCCAGGCTACCTAAATACGGTTCCCAATCAGAGACAACGAGAATCACCTGACTCTGATTGAGAACCGCCTCAGGCAGCCAAACCTATGCAACACACACCCCTAATCAGCCACAATCCCAATAACTAAAAAACCCCACTATGAAATACAACAAACATAAACCCATGTCACACCCTGGCCTGACCAACTAATTAACTAAAGCACAAAATACTAAGACCAAGGCGTGACAGAACCCCCCCCCCTAAGGCGCGGACTCCCGAACGCACCTCAAAACCATAGGGAGGGTCCGGGTGGGCGTCTGTCCATGGTGGCGGTTCCGGCTCGGGACGTGGACCCCACTCCATAAATGTCATAGTTCCTCCCCTTCGCGTCCTGGGATGATCCACCCTCACCGCCGACCATGGCCGAATAGTCCTCACCCAGAACCCCACTGAACTGAGGAGCAGCTCGTGGCTGAGAGGCAGCTCGGGACTGAGGGGCAGCTCGGGACTGAGGGGCAGCTCGGGACTGAGGGGCAGCTCGGGACTGAGGGGCAGCTCGGGACTGAGGGGCAGCTCGGGACTGAGGGGCAGCCCAGTACTGAGAGGAAGCCCAGTACTGAGAAGAAGCCCAGTACTGAGAAGAAGCCCAGCCAGGCAATTGAATCCGGCAGATCCTGGCTGACTGGCGGATCTGGAAGAGTCTGGTTGACTAGCAGATCTGGAAGAGTCTGGTTGACTGGCAGATCTGGAAGAGTCTGGCTGAATGGCAGATCTGGAAGAGTCTGGCTGAATGGCAGATCTGGAAGAGTCTGGCTGACTGGCAGAGCTGGAAGAGTCTGGCTGACTGGCAGATCTGGAAGAGTCTGGCTGACTGGCAGATCTGGAAGAGTCTGGCTGACTGGCAGATCTGGAAGAATCTGGCTGACTGGCAGATCTGGAAGAGTCTGGCTGACTGGCAGATCTGGAAGAGTCTGGCTGACTGGCAGATCTGGAAGAGTCTGGCAGATCTGGAAGAGTCTGGCTGACTGGCAGATCTGGAAGAGTCTGGCTGACTGGCAGATCTGGAAGAGTCTGGCTGACTGGCAGATCTGGAAGAGTCTGGCTGACTGGCAGATCTGGAAGAGTCTGGCTGTCTGGCAGATCTGGAAGAGTCTGGCTGACTGGCAGATCTGGAAGAGTCTGGCTGACTGGCAGATCTGGAAGAATCTGGCTGACTGGCAGATCTGGAAGAGTCTGGCTGACTGGCAGATCTGGAAGAGTCTGGCTGACTGGCAGATCTGGAAGAGTCTGGCTGACTGGCAGATCTGGAAGAGTCTGGCTGTCTGGCAGATCTGGAAGAGTCTGGCTGTCTGGCAGATCTGGAAGAGTCTGGCTGACTGGCAGATCTGGAAGTCTGGCTGACTGGCAGATCTGGAAGAGTCTGGCTGACTAGCAGATCTGGAAGAGTCTGGCTGACTGGCAGATCCTGGCAGACTGACGGCTCTGGCTGCTTCATGCTGACTGACGGCTCTGGCTGCTCCATGCTGACTGGCGGCTCTGGCTGCTCCATGCAGATTGACAGCTCTGGCGGCTTCTTGCAGACTGACAGCTCTGACTGTTCCATGCAGACTGGCAACTCCATGCAGACTGGCAACTCCATGCAGACTGACAGCCCCTTGCAGACTGTCAGCTCCTTGCAGACTGGCAGCTCCTTGCAGACTGGCAGCTCCTTGCAGACTGGCAGCTCTAGCTGCTCCATGCAGACTGGCAGCTCCTTGCAGACTGGCAGCTCTAGCTGCTCCATGCAGACTGGCAGCTCCTTGTAGACTGGCAGCGCCTTGCAGACTGGCAGCTCTAGCTGCTCCATGCAGACTGGCAGCTCCTTGCAGACTGGCAGCTCTAGCTGCTCCATGCAGACTGGCAGCTCCTTGCAGACTGGCAGCTCTAGCTGCTCCATGCAGACTGGCAGCTCTGGCTGCTCCATGCAGACTGGCAGCTCCTTGCAGACTGGCAGCTCTAGCTGCTCCATGCAGACTAGCAGCTCAGGCTGCTCCGAACAGGCAGGAGGCTCTGGCAGCGCTGGAGAGGGGAAAGGCTCCGACAGGGCAGGAGAGGCGAGGCGCACTGTAGGCCTGATGCGTGGTGCTGGCACTGGTGGTATTGGGCCGAGGACACGCACAGGAAGCCTAGTGCGGGGAGCTGCTACCGAGGGCTGGGGTGTGGAGGTGGTACTGGATAGACCGGACCGTGCAGGCGCACTGGAGCTCTTGAGCACCGAGCCTGCCCAACCTTACCTGGTTGAATACTCTCGGTTGCCCTGCCAGTGCTGCGAGGTGGAATAGCCCGCACTGGGCTATGTAGGCGAACCGGAGACACCGAGCGCAAGGCTGGTGCCATGTAAGCCGGCCCAAGGAGACGCACTGGGGACCAGATGCGTAGAGCCGGCTTCATGGCATTTGGCTCGACGCTCAATCTAACCCGGCCGATACGCGGAGCTGAAATATACCGCACCGGGCTATGCACCCGCACTGGGGACACCGTGCGCACCACTGCATAACACGGTGCCTGCCCGGTCTCTCTAGCCCCCCGGTAAGCACAGGGAGTTTGCGCAGGTCTCCTACCTGGCGTAGCCATACTCCCTGATAGCCCCCCCCCCAAGAAATTTTTGGGGCTGATTCCCGGGCTTACATCCACGTCGCCGTGCTGCCTCCTCATACCAGCGCCTCTCCGCTTTGCCGCTTCTAGTTCCTCCTTGGGGCGGCGATATTCACCAGGCTGAGCCCAGGGTCCTTTTCAGTCCAGTTCCTCAAATTGTGTAGCCTCTCCCACTGAAGCTGCTTCTGTTGCCTCTCGTGTAGCTCCTGCCTGTTAACATGCTGCTCGGTCCGTGTGTGGTGGGTGATTCTATAACGGCGTTCTTCGTTTGTCAAAAGAAAGTCGGACCGAAATGCAGCGTGTTGGTTACTCATGTTTTTAATGGAACAAATGACGATACACGAAATAACAAAAACAACAAACGGAACGTGAAAAAACCTATACAGCCTGTCTGGTGAACACTAACACAGAGACAGGAACAATCACCCACGAAATACAAAGTGAAACCCAGGCTACCTAAATACGGTTCCCAATCAGAGACAACGAGAATCACCTGACTGATTGAGAACCGCCTCAGGCAGCCAAACCTATGCAACACACACCCCTAATCAGCCACAATCCCAATAACTAAAAAACCCCACTAAGAAATACAACAAACATAAACCCATGTCACACCCTGGCCTGACCAACTAATTAACTAAAACACAAAATACTAAGACCAAGGCGTGACAAATTAATTACTTAAAAATCATACAATGTGATTTTCTGGATTTTTGTATTAGATTCCGTCTCTCACAGTTGAAGTGTACCTATGATAAAAAATTACAGACCTCTACATGCTTTGTAAGTAGGGAAAACCTGCAATATCGGCAGTGTATCAAATACTTGTTCTCCCCACTGTAGTGTATAAGAGGTCATACAATAAGTTTTGTAGTGATTCATATGTTGATGATGCAAATAATATTTGCTGGTCTGTGGTGTGTAATGAGGAGCAACCAGACGCTGTACTTGGGATCTCAATCAATCACATCTGGGAACTGTTGGGCTAGGCCGATTCACAACAAACATAAATACCTTATTCAGACCCTTTGCTTTGAAACTCGAAAATTGAGCTCAAGTACATCCTGTTTCCATTGATCATCCTTGAGATGTTTCTACAACTTGATTGGAGTCCCCTTGTGGTAATTTCAATTGATCGCACATGATTTGGAAAGGCATACACCTGTCTATATAAGGCCCCATAGTTGACAGTGCATGTCAGAGCAAAAACCAAGCCATGAGGTCAAAGGAATTGTCGGTAGAGCTCCGAGACAGGATTGTGTCAAGGCACGGATTTGGGGAACAGTACCAGAAATGTCTGCAGCATTGAAGCTTCCACAGATGCCTCCAACATTCTTAAATGGAAGAAGTTTGGAACCACCAAGACTCTTCCTAGAGCTGGCCCTAGCCAAACTGAGCAATCAGGGGAGAAGGGCCTTGGTCAGGGAGGTGACCAAAAACCTGATGGTCACTTTGACAGAGCTCCAGAGTTTCTCTGTGGAGATTGGACAACCTTCCAGAAGGGCAACCACCTCTGCAACACTCCACCAATCAGATGTTTCTGGTAGAGTGGCCAGATGTAAGCCACTCCTCAGTAAAAGGCACATGACAGCCTGGATGGAGTTTGCCAAAAAATCACCTAAAAGACAAGATTCTCTGGTCTGATGAAACCAAGATTGATCTCTTTGGCCTGGATGCCAAGCTTCACATCTGGAGGAAACCTTTGTGAAGAATGGTGGTGGCAGCATCATGCTGTGGGTATATTTTTCAGCAGCAGGGACTGGGAGACTAGTCAGGATCAAGGGAAATATTATTATTATTTTACCTTTATTTAACTAGGCAAGTCAGTTAAGAACAAATTCTTATTTATAATGATGGCCTACCGGGGAACAGTGGGTTAACTGCATTGTTCAGGGCCAGGACGACAGATTTTTATCTTGTCAGCACGGGGATTCAACCCAGCAACCTTTCTATTACTGCTGGCCCAGCGCTCTAAAAACTAGGCTATCTGGTGCCCAAAGATGAACAGAGCGAAGTACAGAGAGAACCTTGGTGAAACCTGCTCCAGAGTGCTCAGGACCTCAGATTGGGGTGAAAGTTCACCTTCCAACAGGACAAAGGCCCTAAGTACACAGCCAGGATAAACGCAGGAGTGGCTTCAGGACAAGTCTCTGAATGTCCTTGAGTGGCCCAGGCATTTGACTTGACCCCGATCAAACATCTCTGGAGAGACCTGAAAATTGCTGTGCAGCAACCATCCAACCTGAGAGAGCTTGAGAGGATCTGCAAAGAAAAATGTGAGAAACTCCCCAAATACAGGTGTGCCAAGCTTGTAGTATCATACACAAGACGACTTGAGGTTGTAATCGCTGCCAAAGGTGCTTCAACAAAGTCCTGAGTAAAGGGTCTGAATACTTATGTAAATGTGATATTTCAGTTTTTTATTTAAAGACATTTACAAAAAATGCTAAAACCTGTTTTTGCTTTGTCATTATGGGGTATTGTGTGTAGATTGGTGAGGAAAACAAACAATTTAATACATTTTAGAATAAGGCTGTAACGTAACAAAATGTGGAAAAAGTCAAGGGGTCTGAATACTTTCCAAATGCACTGTATATATTTTTGGAATAATGCGTAAAATTGCATGAGATTAGCTTTAAAACAGCTAAATAAATCTCTGCCCCATGCAAAATTTGTAGAATTGCAGGAAATTTGCTTTAAAACTGAAAAAAAAAATATCCGCCAGCAAGGGGTGTAAATATATGGGCTCGCATGGGTTGTAAGGTGGGGGTTTGTTACGACGCGGATAAATTACATTATCCATCCAGACGATTGGCACCCAGGCAATTTGTGTGATCGGACCATCTAATATCCCTGCGTAAACCAGACTACTAGCCTCCCACTGGGCACAACACGTCATTTCAACGTGGAGAATTGGGAACAGTTCTTATAGTGGATATTACGTTGAAGATCTGACGTTGTTTGGCCAAAATATCATATCATGGTATTTTTCACATTTTTGACGGTATGATGGTATTTGACGGTATTTTATATTTTTGATTGATAAAAGTTCGACATTTACTTTATGAGTAGTGAGTGATCCTAGGGTGCTTTATGAGTAGTGAGTGATCCCAGGGTGCTTTATGAGTAGTGAGTGATCCTAGGGTGCTTTATGAGTAGTGAGTGATCCTCGGGTGCTCTATGAATAGTGAGTGATCCCAGGGTGCTTTATGAGTAGTGAGTGATCCCAGGGTGCTTTATGAGTAGTGAGTGATCCTAGGGTGCTTTATGAGTAGTGAGTGATCCTAGGGTGCTTTATGAGTAGTGAGTGATCCTAGGGTGCTTTATGAGTATTGAGTGATCCTAGGGTGCTTTATGAGTAGTGAGTGATCCTATGGTGCTTTATGAGTAGTGAGTGATCCCAGGGTGCTTTATGAGTATTGAGTGATCCTAGGGTGCTTTATGAGTATTGAGTGATCCTTGCTTTATGCCCAGGGTTTATGAGTAGTGAGTGATCCTAGGGTGCTTTATGAGTAGTGAGTGATCCCAGGGTGCTTTATGAGTAGTGAGTGATCCTAGGGTGCTTTATGAGTAGTGAGTGATCCTAGGGTGCTTTATGAGTATTGAGTGATCCCAGGGTGCTTTATGAGTAGTGAGTGATCCTAGGGTGCTTTATGAGTAGTGAGTGATCCTAGGGTGGCAACACATACAGTGCCTTGCGAAAGTATTCGGCCCCCTTGAACTTTGCGACCTTTTGCCACATTTCAGGCTTCAAACATAAAGATATAAAACTGTATTTTTTGTGAAGAATCAACAACAAGTGGGACGCAATCATGAAGTGGAACGACATTTATTGGATGTTTCAAACTTTTTTAACAAATCAAAAACTGAAAAATTGGGTGTGCAAAATTATTCAGCCCCCTTGAGTTAATACTTTGTAGCGCCACCTTTTGCTGCGATTACAGCTGTAAGTCGCTTGGGGTATGTCTCTATCAGTTTTGCACATCGAGAGAGTGAAAATTTGTCCCATTCCTCCTTGCAAAACAGCTCGAGCTCAGTGAGGTTGGATGGAGAGCATTTGTGAACAGCAGTTTTCAGTTCTTTCCACAGATTCTTGATTGGATTCAGGTCTGGACTTTGACTTGGCCATTCTAACACCTGGATATGTTTATTTTTCAACCATTCCATTGTAGATTTTGCTTTATGTTTTGGATCATTGTCTTGTTGGAAGACAAATCTCCGTCCCAGTCTCAGGTCTTTTCTTCCAGAATGGTCCTGTATTTGGCTCCATCCATCTTCCCATCAATTTTAACCATCTTCCCTGTCCCTGCTGAAGAAAAGCAGGCCCAAGCCATGATGCTGCCACCACCATGTTTGACAGTGGGTATGGTGTGTTCAGGGTGATGAGCTGTGTTGCTTTTACGCCAAACATAACGTTTTGCATTGTTGCCAAAAAGTTCAATTTTGGTTTCATCTGACCAGAGCACCTTCTTCCACATGTTTGGTGTGTCTCCCAGGTGGCTTGTGGCAAACTTTAAATTACACTTTATATGGATATCTTTAAGAAATGGCTTTCTTCTTGCCACTCTTCCATAAAGGCCAGATGTGTGCAATATACGACTGATTGTTGTCCTATGGACAGAGTCTCCCACCTCAGCTGTAGATCTCTGCAGTTCATCCAGAGTGATCATGGGCCTCTTGGCTGCATCTTTGATCAGTCTTCTCCTTGTATGAGCTGAAAGTTTAGAGGGACGGGCAGGTCTTGGTAGATTTGCAGTGGTCTGATACTCCTTCCATTTCAATATTATCGCTTGCACAGTGCTCCTTGGGATGTTTAAAGCTTGGGAATTTTTTTTGTATCCAAATCCGGCTTTAAACTTCTTCACAACAGTATCTTGGACCTGCCTGGTGTGTTCCTTGTTCTTCATGATGCTCTCTGCGCTTTTAACGGACCTCTGAGACTATCACAGTGCAGGTGCATTTATACGGAGACTTGATTACATTTACATTTAAGTCATTTAGCAGACGCTCTTATCCAGAGCGACTTACAAATTGGGTGTTTACACACAGGTGGATTGTATTTATCATCATTATTCATTTAGGTCAACATTGGATCATTCAGAGATCCTCACTGAAGTTCTGGAGAGAGTTTGCTGCACTGAAAGTAAAGGGGCTGAATAATTTTGCACGCCCAATTTTTCAGTTTTTGATTTGTTAAAAAAGTTTGAAATATCCAATAAATGTCGTTCCACTTCATGATT